>NW_027331955.1:4347820-4446255 GCF_048418815.1 Hemitrygon akajei
CGGGAAGTGCAATATTACTATCACTGAAAATATTCGAATGATCTACAGCTAACACATAATTACAAAGAAGCAGCTTTCCAATGGTCCGTGTGCTACTGGAGTGCATTCACCTATTGCCACCCAGACTGAATTTTAGTGAAGAGCTACACACTATAACCGAACACTATATTCCACGTGAGGCAGCTGACAATTTCATTCCAAACTTCTTACTCAACATTACCACCAGTTGGCTTTGCTCTGTCACACATGCACAATAGTCCTGAGTTTGCTGACTGCTCCTCACTGCCAATTCCCAGCTGCAGGCTGTATCTGGACCCCCCATGGAGCCTGGCAGTGAAGTGTAATCCTGCTGTGGTTCACCAGCAATTACCCCAGGGAAAATCAACAGTGAGCCTGCCATTGATTGACCTAGCCATAGTCATCAAACCCTACAGTACAGCAACAGGCTCTTCTGCCTTTTTAGTCCACACTGACCTATTATATGCTTAGTCCCATTGATCTGAACCCGGACTGGAGACGTCCATAACTCCCCCATTGAATGAACTTATCCAAATCGATCTGAAACGTTCAAATCGAATGTACATCGACTAATTCCGATGGCATCACATTCCACGCTCTCCGCAACCTCGGAGTGAACAAGTTCCGCCTCATCTTGCCTTTCACCTGTCATCGTTACCCCATGACCTCTAATTCCAGTCCCACCCAACCTCAGTAGTAAAAGCATTTTCGCACTAACTCTCTCTATACCTTTTATAGACGTGTATTCCTCTAGCACACCTCTCCTGGTACTCCTACATTCTATGGAGTAATGTCCTAACCTATTCACACTCTCCCTATAACTCAGGTCCTCAAGTCCTGGCAACAATCTGTAATATTTTTTCTGCATTCGTTCAATCTTATTGATATCCTTCCGAGAGGTACGCGCACACATTGTTTCAAATTAGCCTCTGCAGCATCAATTTCGACAGAATATCCCGACTTCTACATTCAATATTTTGATTTATGAAAGCCCATGGATCATGTATTCCCAGATATCTTAGTTTTACTGCACTGCTCAATGTTCTACCACTCAATGTCTTAGTGTTATCGTGGTTTCTCCTCAAAAAGTGCAACACCTCACATGTGTTTTCATTGAATTCTATCTCCGAATCTCCATTCCACCTTTTTCTAGTTGTTCCATGTCCCGCTGCAAGCTCTGATAACCTTCCTCGCTGTCACTACCTTGGTGTCATCCACAGATTTGCTGACCCATTTTACCAGATTGTCATCCGGAGCGTTGATATATATGAGAGACAACATCAGACCCAGTACAGATCCCTGCCGCACACCACTAGTCATAGACACTCAGTCGGATTAGCAAACCTCTACTGCCACTCTCAGCTTCTCTCGCGAATCCAATATCTAAACTAACTTACTGCCATGTCATGAATGGCAAGCGACTTAATCTTATTGATCAAGCATTCATGACGGATCTTCTCAATGGTCTTGCTGAGGTTCATGTGGATATCATCCACTGAATGGTTTACATTATTTGCTTGGTGAGTTCCTCGAGAAACTATAAGATTGGTTAGACGGGATCTACTAGGCACAGATCAGTGTTGACTATCCCTAATCAATCCTTGTCCATCCAAATACTAATATTCAGTCCCTTACAATACCTGCCATTCTGCCAATAGCTTTACCAGCACTGGTGTCAGGATCACCAGTCTGTAATTCCCTGGCTTATTCTTACAGCCTTTTTAAACAGCAGAACAACATTACTTACCCTCCAATACTTCCACATCTGACATTTTAAGTACCTTTGCCGGGAGCACCTGTAATCTCTGAACTAGCCTAAAAAGAGGTAAGAAGGAATGCACTAGGGATTTATCCACGCTAATCTGCTTCAAGACAACAAATATCTCCTCCTCTATAATCTGTGTAATGTTTATGATTCCACTGCTTCTTTGCCTCACTCCAAAGACTCTGCATATCTCCAGAGTCTTTATAGTGAGGCAAGACAGCAGTGAAATATACAACAGTACATATAAATGAAAAAAATTCCATTTAAATCTCCCCACCATTTTCAGCTTCATGCATAAGGGCCCACTCTGACTGCAAGAGGACCAATTTTGTCCATTGGCATAATTCTGTTCGAAATACATTTGATGACGAATTTGGAAGTCTATTTTCCTTTGTCTGCTCGAGCAATCTCATGCCGTTCTTCAGCTCTCCAGATTTTTGCATTTCTTGTACTCATCGAGTACCTCATTTGATCCTTCGAAACAGTACTTGTTATGTGCTTAGGATCTGACTATCTCTCAAAAGCTAAGGCTCCCTAAACGTCTTACTCTTGCTTTTTATTCCGTCAGGAACAGTCAAACTCTGTACTTGTGGTCTTTTATGCATTCGAACTCTGTACTCTCAAAATTTCAGTTTTGGAAACCTCAAAGTTACTAAGCACGTCTGTACCAGAAAACAACCGGTCCCAATCCACTTTCCTCAAATCCCTTCTGATTCCATTAAAATTGGCCTTTCTCCAATTTAGATTCTTAACCCGAAGACCAGACATACCCTATTTCATAATGATGTTAAGCTATTGGCACCACATCCAAAGTGTTTACCTGCACACGAGTCTGTCATCTACCATCATAACCTTGTGTTTATCGCGACTGTCCGTGATCTCTCTACAAATTTGATCCTCTAAAGCCCAATGACTATCTCTTTGTTATTGTTCAGTTTCACCCATGCAGTCAGTAGACGAGCCCTCCCGTTTGTCCTGTCTGAGCAATGCAGGGACATCTTTCCTGTCTAGTTATGCCACCTCTCCTTCTATAATTCATCCCGCTCGATTGAATCATGTCTTACACAATGGAACACTGGAATGCTGAACAGCCTCTTCCTAGCAAATCACATCAATAGTTACAATGCTGCAATTCAATGTGCTGATGAATGCTCTAGGCTCATCTGCCTTTCTTACAATACTCATTGCAATGAAATAATACGCAACTCAGAACATTAGTTTCACCATGTTTAGTGACCTGACTCTGTAAGATGTCCTAACACATTTCCCACACAGCCACTCCATTATCCGCTCTGATTATTCATCCCCCGTAACTCAAGTTTAACACCTCCCCCAACTCAATGCAGCGCTAACAACCCTTCCCGTAAGATTATCAGTCCCCCTCCAGTTCAGGTGCAAAACCATCACCTCTCTCCATGTCCCATTTCCTTGGAAGAGAGCCCAATCATCCAAACATCTGAAGCCCTCCATAATGTAGCATCTGATCACCCACACGTTAGATGTATTATCGTACTATTTCAGGCCTCATTCGCACGTGGTACGGATAGCAATCCCTAGAACACAGCCCTAGGGTTCCTGCCCTTTAACGTAGCATCTAATTCCATGAAATCATTTTGCAGGACCTCATCACACTTCCTACACTTGTCATTGGTAACGACGTGGACCACGACCTTTGACAGCTCCTCCTGCCCTTCATAATGTGTCAGACTCGACGGGAGATATCCCAGGCATTGGCAAGCCGGTATCCAAATGCCTTGTTCTCATAAATAGTATCTCCAGTCTGTTATCCTGACCATTGAATTCCCTCTGTCAGTGCAGCTCAGCACTTTTTATCGCTTCCGAGTCACAAAGACAAACTCAGAGCCAAAGGCGTAATCACCGTGGCTTTCCTCTGCTAGGCATACCCCGGAACTGAAAGCCGTATACCTGTTATAGAGGAGTTTCCTGCAGTGGCTGCCTATTCCCTCCCCCCCCCTCCGCCCCGCTGCCGGTGACCCAGTTGCCTGTGTCCTGCCCCTTGGGTATAGCTCCCTCTCTGTAGAGCCTGTCAGTCAACCTGTCAGCTCCAGCTCCCATTCCTCAGCACAGTCTGTAAGAAGCCTCAGCTGGGTCAAATTCCTGACGGTGTAATTATTGGGGAGAATGGAGGTCTCCCTGTATTGCTGACCCTGTAGGAAAAGCATTCCACTATTCTGCATAGCATGCCCACCGTTCTAATCATGAAAAAGAGGTAAAATATTACCCAAAAACTAACTAACCCGCCGCCGCTCCACACTGAACCATCTCTTACACAAAGCCTCAACTCCCTACTCAATTTCTGGCTCACTGACGCTTGTGTGCTCCTCTTAAAACTCGTCAAGCGGATTATTACCCCGCCATCTGTGACGTACAGTAACTCCACACTGACCCCGCTCGCTTCTTTTAAAATCGTTCCCCAGTACGAACACTTCAATGGCTGTTAGTGATCTGCGGGGAGCAGAATGTGCTGTGTCAGTCCATATTCATGGTAGATTTGGACCCATCCCTCTGCTCCTCAATATGTTCCCCATTGTTCATTACAGGGCGTGACTGAGCTCGCGGAGAAGGGAAACCGAGTGGGCGCTTCCAAACTCCTCCTGGATCTGGTGATGGAGAAGGGCTCCGGGGCCCGGAGGGTGATGTGGGAATCCTTTGTGAAACTACATCACCATTTACCGAAGCTGAGCAGAATATTGAATGAAATACGGGAACGAGGTACGGTGAACAATACACTGTGTGTTACAGATGTAAATGCTGATGAATTTACAGTATTACACAGAACAGACTTCATGCAGGTTAATCTGTTCGAACAGGTGACGGCCAGTTCGCCTACATGGACCCTAAGCGGGGTTTATCTGAAGTGCCCAAGCATCTGAAAGGTAAGCGATGGAACAGAAATCTCAATGTCTTTATTTCACTCGGAGTGCCTGAATACCTGTCTTTACAGGCATGTTTCGAGACTGTCAGAGTTTGGGAGACACTCTGTTACTGTGGCTGGGGGACGGGTAACCAATTGCATTTTTCGGAACATTTTTTACCGTCCGGATCTTCGGCTGTGCACCTGGAGAAATCTATGAGTTTCCTAAACACATATTCCCGTCGGTGAGAGAAGAAGCATAGGACATAGAATAGTATACCACATTCAGGCCCTTCGGCCCACAATATTGTGCCGACTCTCAAGACCCTGCTTCCCATACTTTAACATCCCAACTTAAATTCCTCCATATATCTGTCTAGTAGTCACTTAAATTTCACTATTGTATCTGCCTGCGCCAGTGACTTAGGCAGTGCATTCCACACACCAACCACTCTCTGAGTAAAAAACCTTCCTCTAATATCCCCCTTGAACTTCCCAGCCCTTAGTTTAAAGCCATGTCTTCTTGTATTGAGCAGTGGTGCCCTGAGAAAGAGGCGCTGGCTGTTCATTCCATCTATTCCTCTTAATATCTTGTATACATCTATCACGTCTCCGTTCATCCTCCTTCTCTCCAAAGAGTAAAGCCGTAGCTCTCATAATCTCGGATGCATACTCTGTAAACTAGGAAGCATCCTGGTAAATCTCCTCTGCTTCCTTTCCAATGCTTCCACATCCTTCCTATAGTGAGGCGACCAGAACAGGACACAATACTCCAAGTGTGGCCTAACCAGAGTTTTATAGAGCTCCATCATTACATCGCGACTCTTAAACTCTATCCCTCGACTTATAAAAGCTAGCACTCCATAAGCTTTCTTAACTACCCTATTTACCTGTGAAGCAACTTTCAGGAATCTGTGGACATGTACCCCCAGATCCCTCTGCTCCTCCACACTACCAGGTATCCTGCCATTTACTTTGTACTCTGCCTTGGAGTTTGTCCTTCCAAGGTGTACCTCCTCACACTTCCCCGAGTTGAACTCCATCTGCCAGTTCTCAGTCCACTTCTGCATCCTATCAATGTCTCTCTGAAACCTTCAACAATCCTCTACACTATCCACAACACCACCAAACATTGTGAACACAAAATACACTGCAGATGTTGTGGTCAAATAAACACGTACAAACAAGCTGGATGAACTCAGCAGATCGGGCAGCATCCGTTGAAATGAGCAGTCAACGTTTCGGGTCGAGACCCTTCATCAGGACTGAAGAAGGAGGGGGCAGGGGCCCTATAAAGAAGGTGGGGGGAGGGTGGAAAACCAGTCAGAGGAAAGGTCAAGGGGTGGGGGAGGGGTAGCAGGGAGGTGATAGGCAGTAGGGGTGAAGAAATAATCTAAGGGGAAAGCACGATGTTTAGTAGAAGAAGGCAGAGTCATAAGAGGTGATAGGCAGCTAGAAGATGAAACAGTGTGAAAGTGGGATGTAGGAAGGGAGAGGGAGGGAATTAACGGAAGTTGGAGAGTTCAACCATTGTGTCGTCTGCAAACTTGCCAACCCACGCTTCTACCCCCACGTCCAGATTATTAATAAAACTCACAACATTCCTTTCCCTCCAATCCTCCGGTACCATTCCCGTGGACAACGAGGACATAAAGATCCTAGCCAGACGCTCAGCAATATCTTCGCTCGCCTCATGGAATAGCCTGGGGAATAATCCGTCAGGCCACGGGGACTTATCCGTTCTGATATATTTTAACAACTCCAACACCTCCTCTCCCTTAATATCAACATGCTCCAGAACATCAACCTCTTTCATATTGTCCTCACCGGCAGCACGGTACCTCTCCTTGCTGAATAACGAAGAGAAATATTTATTGCGGACCTCGCTCACTTCCACAGCCTCCAGGCACATCTTTCCACCTTTATCTCTAATCTGTTCTTCCTTCACTCTTGTCATCCTTTTATTATTCACATATTTGTAGAATGCCTTGGGGTTTTCCTTTACCTTACTCACAAAGGTCTTCTCATGACCTCGTCTTGCTCTTCTAGCCCTTTCTTAAGCTCCTTTCTTGCTACCCTATATTCCTCAACAGACCCATCTGATCCTTACTTCCTAAACGTCATTTATGCTGCCTTCTTGCATCTGACTCGATTTCCCACTTCACTTGACATCCATGGCTCCTTCATCCTACCATTCTTCATCTTCCTCACCGGGACAAATTTATCCCTCACATCCTGCAAGAGATCCTTGAACATCGACCACATGTCCATAGTACATTTCCCTGCAAAAACATCCTCCCAATTCACATCCGCAAGTTCTAGCCTTATAGCCTCATAACTTACCCTTTCCCAATTAAAAATGTTCTTGTTCTCTCTATTTCTATCTTTTTCCATGATAATGCTAAATACCAGGGAGCGGCGATAACTGTCCCCCAGATGTTCACTCACTGAGAGATCTGTGACTTGACCCGGTTCGTTACCTAATACTAGATCTTGTATGGGATTTCCCCTAGTCGGCCTGTCGACATACTGTGACAGGAATCCGTCCTGGACACACTTAACAAACTCTGCCCCATCCAAAACCTTGGAACTAATCAGGTGTCAATCAATATTAGGGAAGTTAAAGTCACCCATGATAACAACCCTGTTATTTTTGAACCTTTCCAAAATCTGCCTCCCAATCTGCTGTTCGGTATCTCTGCTGCTACTAGGGGCCTAAAGAATACTTCCAATAGAGTAACTGCTCCCTTCCTGTTTGCTGACTTCTACCCATACTGACTCAAACGAGGATCCTGCCACATTGCCCACCCTTTCTGTAGTTTGTAATAGTATCCCTGACCAGTAATTCCACCCCTCCTCCCCTTCCCCCCCCTCTCTATCCCTTTTAAAGCACTAAAATCTGGGAATATTGTGAATCAATTCCTGCCCTGGTGCCAGCCAAGTCTCTGTAATGGCCACTACATCATAATTCCATGTATGTATCCAAGCTTCCAGTTATTCACCTTTACTCCTGATGCTTCTTGCATTGAAGTACACGCACTTTAGCCCATCTACTTACTACCATTACACCCTTTATCTGCTTCTGTTTCCTCTAAACCTCTATATGTCAGACCTGGCTTTATTCCATGCACAATACTTGCAGTTCTCGCATGATCATTATCCTCCTCCACCTCACTATCTGCTCTAACACTCTGGTCCCCCCCCCCCCCCCCGCAAAGCTAGTCTAAACCCCCTGGAGTAGCACTAGCAAAGCTTGCCGCAAGGATGTTAGTCCCCCTCCAGTTCAGGTGCAACCCATCCCGTCGGAACGGGTACCAGCTTCCCTGGAACAAGGTCCAATTTTCCAGAAACATGAAGACCCCCCCCCCCTCCTGCACCAACTCCTTAGCCATGTATTTAGCTGCATTATCTCCCTAGCACGTGGCACGGGTAGCAATCCTGAGATTGCAACCCTGGAGGTCCTGATCTTCAACTTTGCACCTAAATCACTAAACTCCCTTTGCAGGACCTCCTTCTTCTTCCTATCCATGTCATTGACATGTACCATGACATCTGGCTACTCACCCCTCCCTCTTGGGAATACAGAGAACTCGATTTGAGACACCGCGGACCCTAGCACCAGAGAGGCAACAGACTATCCAGGATTCTCGATCTCTCCCATAGAACCTCCTATCTATCCCCCTAACTATCGAATCGCCTATCACTACTGCTCTCCTCTTTTCCCTCCTTCCCTTCTGAGCTGAGGGTCCAGTCTCGATGCCAGAGGCGCGACCACTTCAAATTATCCCTGGCAGGCCGTCCACACCAACAGTGTCCAAAGTGGTATACTTATTATTGATGGGAACGGACACAGGGGTGTTTTGATTCTGTCTATTCCCCTTCCCTCTCCTGACAGTCACCCAGCTACCTGTCTCCTGACTTTTAGGAGTGTCTATCTCCCTGAAACTCATGTCTATTTTTGTCTCTGCCTCCCGAATGATCTGAAGTTCCTCCAGCTCCAGCTCCAGTTCCCTAACACGGTTTGTCAGGAGCTGCAGCTGGATGCACCTTTTGCAGGTGTAGTTATCAGGGACAGCTGTGCTCGCTCTGACTTCTCACGGACTGCAAACGGAGCACCCGGCTGTCCTAACGGCGGTTTCCATTACCCAATTCTAAGATAATTAGATTAATTAAAGGAGCTTACCCGGCTTTACCTCACTGAGAGCAAGTTTGTCCTCAGTCTCTTCTGGCCGAAGCCTCTCGAGCCAAAACCTTCCTGCTCTGTCTCCCTCTACTCCGTCACCGGCTACTACGTCGCCCGCTCCGTAAATCTGCTGGCTTTTTAAACTCTCTCGCTGTTCTCGCAGGTCAACCGTCACGCGCTTGCGCAGTCGTGCCCCGTTCAAACTGCAGAAGAAGCTTCTGCATTCCCCTTTCTTAGCGCCAAATATCCCGCGAACTGTCAAAACTGTAGCCAAACCTCTCCAGTAGAAACATCCAACACCAGCATGGTATGTCTTACACCTCAGATCCAAAGTGGAGCCGAGATTTGCTGTTCTTCCTCCATCAGACCACAAGACATGGGAGCAGAATTAGGCTATCCAGCCCATTGAGTCCACTCCGCCATTACATCATGGCTGATCCCAGGTCTGCTCAATCCCATACAACTGCCTTCTCACCATATCCTTTGATGCCCTGACTAATCAGGACCTTCTGCCTTAAATATACACATGGACACGGCCTCCACTGCAGCCTGTAGCACAGCACTCCAGCGATTCACTACTCTCTGGCTCAAAAAATCCTCCTTACCTTTTCTGAAGGATCGCCCCTCAATTTGGAGGCTGTGTCCTCCAGTTCTGGATACTCCCACCATAGAAAACGTCCTCTCCACATCCACCCTGTCTGGTCCTTTCAGCATTCGGTAGGTTCCAAAGAGATCTCCCCGCGTTCTTCCAAATTCCGTTGAGTACAGGCCCAAAGTTGCCAAAACGCTCCTCATATGTTAACCCCTTCATTCCCAGAATCATCCTGCTGAATCTCTCTGGACTCTCTCCAATGACAACACATCTTTTCTGAGGTATATCCCCAAAACGTTTGGCAAAACTTCACGTGCTGCCTGACTACATACTTATAAGGGCTCAGCATTATCTCCTTGCTTTTATGTTCCATTCCACTTGAAATAAATGCCAGCATTGCATTTGCCTTCTTTACCAGAGACTCAACCTGTACATTAAAGTTCTGGGAATCTTGCTGGAGGACTCCTAGGTTCCTCTGTACCTGTGATGTCTGAACCTTCTTCCCATTTAGATAATGATCCGCACTATTGTTCCTTGTCCCAAAACAGATTATCATACATTTCCCAACACTGTATTCCATCTGCCACTTTTTAACCCATTCTTCCAATTTGTCCACATTCTGGTACCTACTCCCCACCTATCTGTGTATCATCCGCAGACTTTGCCACAGAGGCATCAGCTCCATGATCCAAATCATTGCCAAAAAACGTCAAATGCAGCAGTTCCAATACTGTCCACTGCGGAGCAGCACTAGCCACAGGCAGCCAACCAGAAAAGGCCCCTTTCATTCCCACTCGCTGCCTCCTGCCATTCCGCTACCCACGCTAATATCTTTCCTGTAACGCCACAGAATTTTATCTTGTTCAGCAGTCTCATATGTGGCACCTAATCAAATGCCTTCTGAAAATCTTAGTAAATCACATCCACTGCCTCTCCTTTGTTGACACTGCGTCTTACTTCCTCGGAGAACAGATTGGTCAGGCATGATTTCCCTTTACAGAAACCATGCTGACTTTGACGTAGTTTGTCATTAGTCTCCAAGTACCTCGAAACCTCAACTTTCATAGGAGACTCCAACACTTTCCTAACCACTGAGGTTTGGCTTCTGGCCTATAATTTTCTTTTTTTATATATTATCTTCGTCCTTTCTTAAAGAGTTAAGTGATATTTGCAATCCTCCAGTCCTCCGGGATCATGCCAGAACCAACTGATTTTTGAAGGACCATGACCAATGTATCCGTTATCTCTCCAGCAACCTCTCTCAGGTCTCTGGGATGTAGTCCATCTGGCCCTGGTGACTTATCCATCTTAAGACCTTTCAGTATGCCGAGCACTTTTTGTTGTGATATATCAATAGCACTCACTTGGGCTGCCTGTGTTCTACTGCAAGCGTCTTCCACCGTGAAGACATATGCAAAGTACCCATCAAGTTTATCGGCCATTTCTTTGTCCCTATTGCTATCTCACCAACATCACTTTTCAGTGTTCCAATATCAACTCTCATCTCCCTTTTACTCTTCATATAACTGAAAAAAGTGTTTATTATCGTGCTTTATATTATTGGCATGACTGCCCCCATATTTCATCTTTTCACTTCTCATAGCTTTTTTAGTTGCCTTGTGTTGGATTTTAAAACCTTTCCATTCATCAAATTTTCCACCCACCTTTGCTACATTATATGCCCTTTCCATGGCTTTTATGTAGTCCTTAACTTCCGTTGTCAATCACTGTTGCCTGCCTCTTCCGTTTGAGAGCAACTTCTTCTGTGGGCCATATCTATCCTGCACCTTGTGAAATATATCCAGAATCGTCAGCCATCTATGTTCTGCCGTTATTCCCATTATTACCCTCTCTAACCCACCTGGTAAAGCTCCTCTCTCATGACTCTGTAATTACCTTTATTCCATTGCGATACAAGTACATGTAAGTTATGCTTCTCCCTCTCAATTTGCAGCTTGAATTCCATCATTTCATGATCACTGCCTCCTAAGATTCCTTTGCCTTAAGCTCCCTATTAAGATCTGGGTTATTACACAAGACCCAATTTAAAGTAGCCTCTCCCCGCGTAGTCTGAAGCACAAGCTGCTCTACAAAGCTATCTCGTGGGCATTCAGTAAATTGCCTCTCTTGCGATTCGACACCTTACGTATGTTTGATTCTCCTATTTCCCTTGAATTCCCCCATTACAATTATGTCATTACCCTTATTACGTGCTTTTCCGGCTCCCTTTTCTGTATCAACCCCTCCTCTCGGCTACTATTTGGAGGCCTATATATGATTTTCTTTATGTTTTTTTTTACCCTTGCAATTTCTTATCTTCACCCACAAAGATTCAACATTCTCTGATCCTATCTAGATCTCTTTCTAAACATGTATTTCCATCTCAAATCAATAGAAACACAACACCTATTTGGTCCTGCCTGTCCTTTGGATACAAATTATATCCTTTGATTTTAAGTTCCCAGCTATGGCCTTCATTCAGCCACGACTCAGTGACGCCCACAACATCATACTGTTCTAAATATAATTGCACCGAGAGCTCGTCACCTTGTTCCGAATGCTACGCGCAATCAAATAGAATACCATCAGTTCTGCATCTGCGCCCTTTTGAATTTTGCCTCTGTGGTGCAATTCAACATTTCGATCCGTCTGCATTTGAACCCAATCATGAGCTTGTCCTTTCTGATATTCATGTTACACCTATCATCTAAGGTAAGCTTGTAGGCTCATTCTAAGCTCTATCATCCTGGTTTCCAATCCCCTGCCATATTAGTGTAAAATAGTCCCAACAACTCCAGTAGATCTACCCACAGGAATATGTGTCCCCCTCGAATTCGTGCAACACGTCAATTTTGTACAGAGCACGCCTGTCCCACAGGTTGTCCCAATTATCCAAAACCCTGAACCCCTACACCCGCTGCAATTCTTCAGCCACGCATTTATCTGCCACCCCATTCTCACTGTCGTGTGGAACAGACAGCAATCCCGAGATTACTATGTTTGAGATCCAGCTTCTCAGCTTCACTCCTACCTCCCTATGTTCTGTTTTCCAGAAATCCTCTCTTTTTACTTCCTATGTCATTGGTACCAATATGTTCCACGACTTCTGGCTGTTCACCTTCCCTTTTCAGGATATTCTGGACGTGTCCAGACACATTTTGGACACTGGCACCTGAGAGACAAAGTAACATCGGTGTCTCCATTTTGTGTCCATAGAATCGCCCACCTGTCCCCCTGACTATAGAATCTCCTGTTACTGCTGACATCATCTTCAGCTTCCTACTCTTCCGGACAATATCAGTGAATTGCATGAATTCATGTCCAAGTTCTCTGCAGCAGCGGAGACTGTAGAGGTGTGGTAGGGGTGGATCTTCTCAGTTCATGTACCCGCTCCTCCGTGAGGAGGAGACTGTAGAGGGGTGGTAGGGGTGTATTGTCTGACATCACGTACCAGCACCTCCGTGTAGAGGAGATTGTAGAGGGGTGGTAGGGGTGTATTGTCTGAGATCACGTACCAGCTCCTCCGTGTAGAGGAGATTGTAGAGGGGTGGTAGGGGTGTGTTGTCTCAGATCACGTACCAGCTCCTCCGTGTAGAGGAGATTGTAGAGGGGTGGTAGGGGTGTGTTGTCTGACATCACGTACCAGCTCCTCCGTGTAGAGGAGATTGTAGAGGGGTGGTAGGGGTGTGTTGTCTCAGATCACGTACCAGCTCCTCCGTGTAGAGGAGATTGTAGAGGGGTGGTAGGGGTGTGTTGTCTGACATCACGTACCAGCTGCTCCGTGTAGAGGAGATTGTAGAGGGGTGGTAGGGGTGTGTTGTCTCAGATCACGTACCAGCTCCTCCGTGTAGAGGAGATTGTAGAGGGGTGGTAGGGGTGTGTTGTCTGAGATCACGTTCCAGCTCCTCCGTGTAGAGGAGATTGTAGAGGGGTGGTAGGGGTGTGTTGTCTCAGATCACGTACCAGCTCCTCCGTGTAGAGGAGATTGTAGAGGGGTGGTAAGGGTGTGTTGTCTGAGATCACGTACCAGCTCCTCCGTGTAGAGGAGATTGTAGAGGGGTGGTAGGGGTGTATTGTCTGAGATCACGTACCAGCTCCTCCGTGTAGAGGAGATTGTAGAGGGGTGGTAGGGGTGTGTTGTCTGAGATCACGTACCAGCTCCTCCGTGTAGAGGAGATTGTAGAGGGGTGGTAGGGGTGTATTGTCTGAGATCACGTACCAGCTCCTCCGTGTAGAGGAGATTGTAGAGGGGTGGTAAGGGTGTGTTGTCTGAGATCACGTACCAGCTCCTCCGTGTAGAGGAGATTGTAGAGGGGTGGTAGGGGTGTATTGTCTCAGATCACTTACCAGCTCCTCCGTGTAGAGGACATTGTAGAGGGGTGGTAGTGGTGTGTTGTCTGAGATCACGTACCAGCTCCTCGGAGCCGAGGGGACTGTAGGGCTGTTCTTGGGACATATTGCCTGAGTTCCTGTACTAGCCCCTTGGAGCAGAGGGGACTGCAGATGTGTGGTGGGGTCTTATTGCCTGCGTTCACGTACCAGCTCCTCTGAGCAGAGAAGACTGTAGATGTGTGGTGGGGTCTTATTGCCTGCGTTCACGTACCAGCTCCTCTGAGCAGAGAAGACTGTAGATGTGTGGTGGGGGTGTATTGCATGTGTCATGTACTAGTTCCTCAGAGAATAAGAGACAGTGGAATAGTGCAGGTTGTTTTACACCATGACTGGACCAACCTGGAAAGGGAAACTCTGGGTTCAATACGGACAGCATACACCTGAAGGACGATCAAGAACATCAGGTCTGTTATGAGAAAAGAAAAATGATGTAAATTGCCCATTGCCCACCAGCCCCCACTGTTACCCTCTGCAGGGTTGTACAGTTCAGCAGAAGCTGAGCAGTGAAAGCAGTGAAACCACCCGCTCCACACAACACTCTCCTCTCCAGAATCACGTGTGCACTTGGTGCTCGCTGGAACACCGGGGAATCTGCAAACTACCAACAGAGGGGAGAGTGGAGCCTTTAACAGCGAATCTGAATCAGAGTTGAAATGTTTCTGGGCCGTCGTTCATTTTCAGACATGCTTACTTCTGATCTCCCGATTTCACCCAAACAATGTCCTTAACAATTATTTTAATTAGGGGAAATCAGTGGGTGTTCCGTGTTCATCAGATCAGGCTTTGACAACCGATTTCTGTCTGTCCACAGATGTTCAACAGAAACACAAGGAGACTCTGCGGACACAAACTGAAAAACTGAGAGTGAACACGATCCTGATGAGGGAGAAGGTGAAGGTTTTCCAGCTGGTTGATCGATACGCTGAGCTCACGGTCATTTCTATTGATCGAGATCGGACATTGGTGGAACATGAGCTGCTGGCAAGAGGCAGAGACCACGAGGAGTGGAGAGAAAAACATCTCCGCAAAAAGCGGGAGAAAATCCACATTGCTCATCTATTTCAGAATAGGTATTCACATAGTTTTCGGGGCAAAATGAAAAGATTCTTCACAAGATCAACTTCTGGATGTTCGGCAGCAGTGTCTGGAGTCTCGGGGATCGGGAAAACAACAATGGTACAAAAGATTGTTTATGACTGGGCAACAGGGAAAATATACCAACAGTTCCAGTTTGTCTTCTGTTTCAAATTCCGGGATTTAAACTCCATTAACTGTAGAATAAACCTGAGGGAACTGATTCTGGATCAGTATCCTTACTTTAGGAAGTTACTGAGAAAGGTCTGGAAGAACCCAGAGGGATTGCTGTTTATATTCGATGGTTTGGATGAATTCAAGCACAGAATGGATTTTGCTGACAGTTGGAGAGATACCGACCCCAAGCACCAGTGCCCAGATCCCGAGTGGTGGTGTGAAGTGTCTGACATTGTGTACAGTTTAATCCAGGGCAAGCTGCTCCCAGGGTGTTCAGTGCTGGTGACGACCCGCCCCACTGCGTTACATTTATTGGAAAAGGCTGATATCAGTGTCTGTGCTGAAATCCTGGGATTTGTTGGTGAGGAACGGAAGGAATATTTCATCAGACATTTTGAAGATCAGACGGTGGCAGAAGCTGTTTACAAACACGTTGAGGAGAACGAGATCCTGTACACTATGAGATACAACCCTTCCTACTGCTGGATCCTCGCTCTGGCACTGGGCCCCTTCTTCACACAAGGAGTCAGGGACCCACAGCGAGTTCCCAAGACCATCACCCAACTGTACTCCTACTATATTTCTAACATCCTGAGAAACCACGGCCGTGAGATTGAGAATCCCCGTGATGTGTTACTCAGGGTTGGTCAGATGGCCTTCAGAGGAGTGTCCGAGAAGAAGATTGTGTTTACAAATGGAGATTTGATCAACTACAATCTGCAGCCTTCCCAGTTCCTGTCCGGGTTCCTGATGGAGCTTTTGGAGAGAGAGGATTCTGCCTGGAGCGTTGTGTACACATTTCCACACCCCACCATCCAAGAGTTTGTAGCTGCAGTCGCACAATTCCTGAATCCACATCCCGGGGACATCCTGAAGTTCCTCACTAAAGCCCACAACACGACAGATGGGCGATTTGAGGTATTTATCCGTTTTGTTGCTGGTCTCTCCTCCCCAATGTCATCTCGGGGTCTTGAGGAGTTTCTGGGTCCATTTCCCAATGAAACAACCTGCCGGGTGATTGACTGGGTGAAGGAGGAGGTTAAACGCCGGAGTGGAAACACGAGGAGTGAAGCTGGTAAAAGGAGTCTCCTGAACACATTGCACTACCTGTTTGAGTCTCAGAATCGTGAACTGGCTCAGGCCTCACTGGGATCTGTGGAAACACTTTCATTCAGTGGAATGACACTGACTCCGATTGACTGCGCGGTCCTGTGTCATGTCATCGGACTCTGTGATACAATAAAACACCTCGACCTGGGGAACTGCCACATTCAGTGTGAAGGAATCCAGCGGCTGGGACCCGGGCTGCACAAGTGCCAGGAGTTGAGGTAACTTGATTTATCTCTCACTCTTGACCTGTGAAACTGCGTTGTTTCAAATGGGTAAAATTGTAGCAAATCAGATAATGTGACAAATAACTACAGGAATATGAAGGTTTTGTTGGATGTCGGTGACTTCAGTGAAAAACGACCATTGTTTTAATGGTAGTAAACCACAGGAATGGCCATGTTTCTCGCTGCCTGTGACACGTCCATTGACAATGTTCCTTCTCACTGTTACTGACATCCAGACCGACACTGACTGCAGCAGGTGGGTCAGAGATTCACACCCCCTTCCCGGTGAGGGACAAGAGACCGTCAGCAGATGGTCCCAGTGAGAAGGAAATAAATACCATTGTGAGATTGTCCTCCTCTGCCCTTCCCGCGTGTGTGACTATCACCATCAGTCCACCTGTGTGTCTGTGCTCACTACCAGATACCCAGAACCCATGGGCGCATCTCCTCCGCCGATTGCGGGCCTCAGTTCGGACTCACCCCTTCCTTGCAATATATTTCTGGATCATCTTATCTTATTGGATTATCTTCTCCTATCGGTATACTGCTGCGTGACTTCTCATCCCCATACCCCTTCCTCCTGTGAGAACACTCTCCCTATCCCCTTAATCCTGTGGGATCTCTCATTCCTATCCCCTTCCTCCTAAGAGATCTCTCTTCCCCATCAACTTTCTCCTGCAGATTCTGTCTTCTTATCCCTTTTCCTCAGGTGGGGTCTCTTCCACCGTCTCCCATCGACTTTTCCCTATTCACAAATATTTTTCAATGTGGAACTTTCTCCCAACCTTCATCCCTGTCTCTCCCGACCATCTCACATCAAGAAGACTTTTCTAACCATCGGGAAAAGAGACAGAATATGTGGAGTTTGCTGTGTCACACCGACAGACTAGATTACTGACATTCGGTGAATACCCTGGAGCTGGACAGTGAGGGACATTGACAGTGATGTGCATTTAGATCAGTGATTTACTGAAAGGTTTAATGTTTCCTGAAATATCCGAGTGAGAGAAATTCCCTCAGACCCACGGTTTGAATCACTTTGTTCATCAATCTGTCTGTTTGTGTTCAGACTTGGGACGAATGAACTGGGAGATTCTGGAGTGAAACTGGTGTCTGCGGCTCTGAGGAACCCGGAGTGTAAAATACAGATACTTGGGTAAGTACCAGACTGTGGGAGATTGTGTTTACAGTCACTGGGTGTCTGACACTGAACATTAATGTCATCAGCGATTGTGTACACTGGGGATTTGTACCGTCTCCTGTCTCTCTGTGTCCTTCACCCTCACTCTCTCTCATCTCCAGGCTGAGGGGTGTCGGTCTCACAGATTCTGGTGCCGAGGATCTCGTCTCCGCTCTCAGTACAAACCCATCACTGACGGGGCTGAACCTGAGTGGTAATAAACTGGGAGATTCAGGAGTGAGTCTTGTGTTTGCGGCTCTGAGGAACCCGGAGTGAAAAATTCAGAGACTGCGGTAAGTACCAAACTGTGGGAGATTGTGTTTACAGTCACTGGGCTTCTGACACTGAACATTAATGTGATCAGTAATTGTGTTACTGATGAACACTGGGGATTTGTACCGTCTCCTGTCCCTATGTGTCCTTCACCCTCACACTCTCTCATCTCCAGGCTGAGTGGCGTCGGTCTCACAGATTCTGATGCCGAGGATTTTGCCACCGATCTCATTACAAACCGATCTCTCACGGATCTGGACCTGAGTGATAATAAACTGGGAGATTCAGGAGTGAAACTGGTGTCTGCGGCTCTGAGGAACCCGGAATGTAAAATACAGAAACTGTGGTAAGTACTAGACTGTGGGAGAGTGTTTACAGTCACTGGGTGTCTGACACTGAACTTTAATGTGATCAGTAATTGTGTTACTGATAAACACTGGGGATTTGTAGCGATTCCTGTCTGTGTGTGTCCTTCACCCTCACTCGCTCTCATCTCCAGGCTGAGTCGTGTTTGTCTATCAGATTCTGGTGTCGAGGATCTCGTCTCAGCTATCATTACAAACCGATTACTAACGCGGCTGAACCTGGAATCAAACTGGCTCACAGACCGATCTATCCCCGCTCTTCGTCGCCTTATAGTAGAAGTCCCGACACTGGAGCGAATCGTGTAAGTGTTAATGTTCAATGTGATAAAAAAAAAAACAACGGATCCGCGGGTTTTCTGGTGAAATTTGTCTGTGAGTGTTGTTGAAACATTAACCCCAGTTCTCTGTTACTGACACTGTTGTGTAATCTGTTTATTTCATCTTTATTCTTCCATCTGTTTCAGGCTGGTGAGGAATCGGTTCAGTCAAACCGGGGAGCAGGAATTGAAGTCTCTCCAGGAACCCACAACCGGACTGAGAGTGATATTTGACCGTCGGAATATGTGAACATTTTCGCCCGCGGGATGGGGACATTCAGGCAGATTTCCCGGTTTTACCTTTAATGTCCGCGCTCCAGAATCATTTCCAACATACTCCGGGTTCAGCCGAGCGTGCCCTGACGTCAGAAACAGTCCCGTAGCTGTGAGTTTCCGTCTGCAGTGCAGAGACCCTGCTTCCGGCGGATGTCTTGGTGCAGGCTTCGCCAGGGGAACCCGGGAATTACACAGACAGGGATTGTCACTCTGGAACACCACTGTCCCGGTTTGGACTAACCGGGAAGGGGATCGTTTTTGTCACTTTGGGCTGAGGACGGTACATTCGGCAGACTTGCCTCCATAATGATGTTAAATTAACAAATACTTTGGTAGCAACCCTGGGTCTGCAGCGATCTCGGACGCAGCACTGGTGTGATTTTATAATCATCGGTTCCACGACGGTGAGAAACGGGACTGATTGTTCAACCGGTCACTCGTTGTGCTGTAGGTTTTCTACGTTTCTATCTTTCTATGTAAGACGCGCCTATCACCTGTGATCTCATTGGACGAATGGAAAAAGTCTGACTCTAGCTATTCTAGACAGCGGCAGTGATACGTCAGTTATTGCTACGACGATGTCTTTTTTTTGTATTTTACATTATCTTTGTCAGAACTAACGTCTGCCTGTCAATTTTGCTTCAGAAAGATAAATCACAGTATTAAGCATTATTATTTATGTTAAGTTTACTTTTCTAGCCAATTAAACAAGAAACTTCTAATGTGAATGCTAAGAACTATTGACTTTCAGTTCTGTGGATGGTTTGGAGGGAGGGATCGATTATCCTTGGAATATGGGGAAAGTGACGGAATCTGCCGCGGTGATATACAAGTGAAGCAAAGGAGATGAAGCGATTCTGATCTCATTGTGGACCGCCGGAACCGGAAGAATTGAATGAATGTGCCTCGAAAGTTCTAACAAAGGTTGAAAGCACATTCTATACAGCGAATAGAAATGCAGAGAATGGATGACATGTGCATTCACTTGGACAATTGTTGGATTGGTAGAAAAACCGTTGCACAGGTTTGTTAAATCCAAAATGGTTCTTCCTAACACGGTAGAATCCTTCAGTGAAGCAGACGATAAGCAAGCAAATGAAATGGGACGGTTACAGACTTCTAAAAGCCCTGGGTTCCCCACAAGATTTAATATCGTGGAATAACAGGAACTGCTATTCTACAGAAATAACGCGAACGTGGCACATGTCTCCCCAACAGCGCCTCCTACTGAGCCCAAAACCTCCCACACCAAAACCCACTGTCCATCCCATCACCACAGTGGTTTCGCATTGAAATCATGGACACCCGTGATGTTTTACAGACACCCAAAGACCTCACATGGCGTCATTGATCCCTCCTTCTGCACCTGCCTCTTCACGATCGATATATGGCAATGGCTTTAATCCTTCCCACGAACTTTTTCCAGTGATCTCATCAGATCCCAGCAGGATGCACCGCTGTAGCCCGCTGCCCTATTAATCCCCGACTCCGCTAACCCTCAGCAGCCCCTACATGGACCAATTCTCTCAGCGACATCATCGCTAACCGCTCACACACATCCCGATTACTGTCCCTCACTTTTTCTCCTCAACATTGACGACTGTATTGGTGCTGCTTCTTGCACCTGTGCTGAATTCGTCAATTTCATCCACTTTGCCTGCAACTTCCAATCTGCGCACAAATTCAACTAGTCCATTTCTGATATTTCCCTTCCTTGGCTCCATCTCCGGAGACAGCTTATCCACCAATGTGTATTATAAACCAACGGACTCTCACAGCTACCTGGAATATACCTCGTCCCACGTTTCTGCTAGTAAAAACGCCATCCCCCTTCTCTCAAATCCTCCGTCTCCACCATATCTTCCCTCAGGATGAGACTTTTCAGTCCAGAACGAAGGAGATGTCCTCCTTTTGCAAATAAAGGGGCTTCCCTTCCTCCACAATCAACTCTGCCCTCAAACACATCTCCCATTTCACGCACATCTGCTCTCACCCCATCCTCTAGCCTTCCCACCGGGGATAGAGGTCATTTTGTCCTCACGTACCACCCCATCGGCCTTCGCATCCCGCAAACAATTTTCTGAAATTTCCACCACCTCCAACTGGACCCTACTACCAAACACGACTACCCCCCTCTATCTATCCCTCTTTCTGCTTATGGCAGGGATCATTCTCTACGTGCCTCCCTTGTCCATTCGTCCCACCCCACTGATCTTCCTCGTGGCACTTATCCTTCTGAGAGTAACAAGGGCTCCACCTGCCTCTAAACCTCCTCCGTCACTACGACTCAGCGGCATAAACACTAATTCCAGGTGAGACGCACATCACCTCTGAGTCTGTTGGGGTCATATACTGTGTTCGGTGCTCCTGTTGCGGCCTCCTGTATATCGGTGAGACTCGACGTAGATAGAGAAACCGCTTCGAACAGGCGGGATCTTCCAGTTTGATTCCACTTCACATTCGCATTTCGATATGTCCAAACGTGGCATCTTCCACTTCGTGATAAGGCGACACATAGGTTGGGTCTGTAATTGCACCCCACCCACCTTTCACCACTTCCCTTCGCGTTTCCCTCTCTCATCTTATCTCCTTGTCCGCCCATCTCCTCTTTTCTTTTTATTCCATGGCCTTCTGTCTCTTTCACCTATCAACTTCCTAACTCTTTGCTTCATGCGTCCCCTTCTAAGTTTCATCTATCGTCTTGGGTATCTCTCTGACCTCCCCTTACCTTTCACATCTATTCCTCAGCTTTATTCCTCTCCAGAGCAGTCGAAGCATTTCAGTCCGAAACATCGGCTGTGCTTTTTTCACGGATGCTCCCTGACTTGCTGAGTTCCTCCTGCATACTCTGTGTGTTATCTCGATACATTTCCCACTAACCTTAAACCGCGGCAACCGAATCCCACTGGCCTCACGTTCACACCAGACTGCACCTCCCCACCAGCTTCCTCTGACCCAATACACTTGCAACAGCCCTACCGCTGCACCAGATGGATCACTAAACACACTCATACCGATTATTGACAATGACCCCACACCACTCCACGCACCTCGACTGGTCATACACCGCCCCTTAGCTTCTCTCTGACAACATAGTTCGTCCGGCTTCCAAAGAATGCCACATCGCTTCCCTTTTCCCCACTTCCCTGGCCGCACAAAAGTCCAAGTCCCAATGAACCCTCATCTCGCCAGCAGTTCCCAATGAACTCTTATCTCTCCACGTCCCCAACGACCCAAAAGCCCCAACATTTCCCACTGCCATTGCACTTCAGCCATGTTCCAATTAATGCCACAACTCCTCTATAATCTCCCAATTACTCCACATTGTCTGCATCCCCAGTGTCTCCACACATCCCAAGCAGTTCCTACTGTCCATGCCCAGAAGACCTCGACACTTCCGCTAGCTCCCATTGACGCAGTATTTCCTCCACGTTACAACTAATACCACAACTCGTCTCCCAGTTCCCACTGACGTCAAACATTTCCACGTCCCCCGTGACCACACAACTCTCCAGCTGCTCCCACTGACCATAAACCGCCTACATTGCCACAATGGTCACTCCCCCCTCCATTAATTTCCTCTGACCACCACTTCCCAACGACTCCAAAGACCTCACGTTCCATATTCTCCCTTACTCCATTCGTCCCCATCAGCTCACACTGCGACATAACCGCCCCAGCGAACCACACACGGCCAGTCCTCTGATACTGATCCAACATCCATTCAGTCCACACCCTGAAACGGGTCACATGTTTCCCCACCAACAGCATACCTGTATCTCCGACCCCACACTGGTCTTGCCAGCGACACTAGACCCAGTTCCTAACAATCCTATGCCCCATGAATCCACATCATGCGTTCCCCCGCCACGACCTTACTCCTCGCACTCAGTAGACGTGCACAACTCAACAACCACAGAATCCCAACAGCAACATTCACTCATCTAACATTGCAGCCTCCGGATCAGATGTCTGTGAATCTTTGGGAGTAGGCCTTTCGGTCTTTTTGAGCTGATGCTGCTTCGCACGACACTCTGCAAGTTTCCCATTGGCAGTAAAAGTTGGAGAAGCCGGGGTAACAAAGGCGGTGAAATGTACAATCATCTGCTTCAGAACGGGGACAAGTGTGAGAGTCATTTTTTGGGAGTTGAGTATCACTGACCGCCACTGAATTCTTCGAGGCCGTAATCAGGAAGTTAGACAAGGGAGATCCGGTGGATGTAGTGTACCTCGATTTTCAGAAGGCATTTGCTAAGGTCCCACATAGGAGATTGGTGGGTAAAATCAGAGTTCGTGGCATTGGGGGGAAGATATTGACATGGATAGAAAACTGGTTGGCGGATAGAAAGAAAAGGCTATCGGTGAATGGGTGTTTCTCGGAATGGCAGGTGGTGACTAGTGTGGTGCCACAGGGCTCGGTATTGGCACGACAGCTGTTTACGAATTACATCAACGATTTAGATGAAGGCATTGAGAATAACATCAGCAAGTTTGCTGATGATACTAAGCTGAGTGGCAGTGTGACATGTGCTGATGATGTTAGGAGAATGCAGGGAGACTTGGATAGGCTGGCTGAGTGGGCAGATACTTGGCAGATGACATTTAATGTGAATAAGTGTGAGGTTATCCACTTTGGGAGCAAGAACAGGAAGTCAGATTATTATCTGAACGGTGTAGAGTTAGGTAAGGGAGAAATACAAAGAGATCTAGGAGTCCTTGTTCATCAGTCACTGAAGGTGAATGAGCAAGTGCAGCAGGCAGTGAAGAAGGCTGATGGAATGTTGGCCTTTATTACAAAGGGAATTGAGTATAAGAGCAAGGAAATCCTTTTGCATTTGTACAGGGCCCTGGTGAGACCACACCTGGAGTATTGTGTACAGTTTTGGTCTCCAGGGTTAAGGAAGGACATCCTGGCTGTCGAGGAAGTGCAGCGTAGATTCACAAGTTTAATTCCTGGGATGTCCGGACTGTCTTCCGCCGAGTGGTTAGAGAGACTGGGCTTGTACACGCTGTAATTAAGGAGATTGAGAGGGGATCTGATTGCAACATATTAGATTATTAAGGGATTGGACAAGATAGAGGCAGGAAATATGTTCCAGATGCTGGGAGAGTCCAGTACCAGAGGGCATGGTTTAAGATTAAGGGTAGGTCATTTAGGACAGAGTAGAGGAAAAACGTCTTCTCCCAGAGAGTTGTCGAGGTGTGGAATACACTGCCTCAGAAGGCAGTGGAGGCCAATTCTCTGGATGCTTTCAAGAAGGAGCTAGATAGGTATTTTATGGATAGGGGAATCAAGGGATATGGAGACAAGGCAGGAACCGGGTATTGATCGTAGATGTTCAGCCATGATCTCAGAATGGCGGTGCAGGCTCGAAGGGCCGAATGGTCTACTCCTGCACCTATTGTCTATTGTCTATTGAATTCACCCAGTGAACGATGTAGAAGGAGATCCCTGATCCAACCGTTTTTGTGCTGACAATTCAACAAGCGGTCTTCATAACTGTGCTCCAGTCTCGTTTTGATATCTACAAATAAATCAACCGTCAGCTGTATTTGCAGTTGCCTTTAAAGCCTCCGGCGGAACCCTCCTGCATCATAGTATCAAGCAGCGCCATCCAAATCATAAAGTTATTGTTTGAGAAGGTACATCGTGCCGTTCCATTCAACATCAATCTCTACTTCGCCGACCACCAGCTCCCCACCAGTTTATCGTCTCGTTTACTGAGTTCAACTGTTTCTTGTCTTGTTTGTACAATCTATCACGAACTGTCTCTGCACTAAGGGTAAACACCGTTTCTCAAGTATCCACAAAGGTTACCGTTCGTTACTTTACTTGTACTTCCCAAAGTTCTCGGCCCGATATTGGACGCAATAATAACCAGGCCACAGTCAAGATTTCCACAGCACCACACAGTCTCACGTAAGAATCGGTCGAGCAGCATCTGTAGAGGGAAAAGGAATTGACGGCGTTTCGAATCGAAACCCTGTATCGGGAATGAGGATCCAGTGCATTTCTGTGTTACCCATGTAGTGACACATCTTCCTCTTTGATGACACAACAAAATCTGTCGCCCTCTGGGTCAGGTCGATATACGAGGAATTGCAATTGACCGAGTTTGTGTGCATTATTTAAACCACTCATAACCCATTTCTCTGGAACCCTGGATTACACATGTGTATAAGGAAAGTATCAGCTTTGATGCTGGCACACAATGGATTGTCATGCAATAGTCCATTGACTAGGATGAAACAGGGATACCGGAGCCGAGACCTTGGACATCAGAGGATGCGAGCCGTGGCTTAGAAGACAGGCGAAACAACTGGACTTCAAATTGTCCAAATGTGAGCATCACAGTCCCAGATATCACTGTGGCAGAGAGTAGGCGAGTCTCTTTACCTAGTGTTCTATCTAACTGCTTAAACCTCCCTTTGCGTCTGTCAGGGATCAGCCCGTGCTAGAGGGCGCACAAGATGCTGCATAACGGATTGATGCCGGGAATGTTTATAAACCTCCTGAAAGTGTCTGAAAGGATCAATAGATTTGGCGAAAAGGAGGAGACAGAATAAAGACGAGGAGGAGTGGGAGAAAAGACAGGAGAAACACAGGGAACAAGGAACTGTAGAGAACATTGAACAATTGGAAAGAAAGGACTCAGAAGGAGAAGGAGACACCATGCCGTGTTAGAGAAATAAATACAGACAACCGGAAACAGGTGAGGGAAAAATAAACATTGAGGTCATTCCCTCTACAATGTTTTCCTTTTGTCTATTCTGACAAAAATATTGTCAAAGTTATCACAGATGAGATGTTGTACGAGTGTGGGATCCATTATGGGACATGGTTAGCAATGTGTGTATGCGGTAGCTAAGAAACTGTATGAGGAGGGATATTAGAATGTGAAACTGGGACATCACACGGCAGATGGGTGGGATATAGCTTGGTAAACAGGTCTGAACCTGAAGTTACATAGGCACTCAATTTGGACTGTAGAATACGTGCACAACGCTGGCAGAACTCAGCAGGGCAGGCAGCATCCATGAGAAAAGAGTAGCCAACGTTTCGGGCCGAGACCCTTCAATTAGGACTGTAACTGTATCTTGCCTGGGATCACGGTTTGACAGCAGGAAATTCACAGCCCTGGTAAACAAGGCAATCTGCAGCTGGATGAGAGCAGAGCAGAGGAGATGTGTGAAGGAGAGCCAAGAGCAACTTTGATGGTGACACACAATGGATTGTCAAACAGCAGTCCATTGACGAGGATGAAACAAGCATACCGTAGCAGAGACCATGGTCTGTGATGCTCACATTTGGACAATTTGAAGATAAATTTTTCCGCCTGTCTCCTATGCATCTTCCGCTGAAGGAAGGAACTTCCTCACCACTTTGGTCACTGTCGCTGTGACAGTGAGAAAGGGGAGACATGCAGAAGCAAAAGCAATAGGGAGTCAGGAACAGGCAATATTGCTCTGTTCTGGCATTCCAGGCAAACGTTTCAGTCGGTGGTGACGGGTGCGTGTGCATGTGTGGATGTGTGCACACGAATGCCTGTCATGTGACGTGAATGCTGTAGCATCTGTGAATGTCTGGCTGCTGCGTTTATCTGTGTGGCAGTGTGGCGTGCGTAACGGATACAGGCACTCTTTCTCTCTCTCTCTCTCTCTCTCTCTCTCTCTCCCTCTCTCTCTCTCTCTCTCTCTCTCTCTCTCTCTCTCTCTCTCTCTCTCTCTCTCTCTCCCTCTCTCTCTCTCTCTCTCTCTCTCTCTCTCTCTCTCTCTCTCTCTCTCTCTCTCTCTCTCTCTCTCTCTCTCCCCTCCCCCCCCCACACACACACACCAACAACAACAACAACATTTATGTGTTGCATATTTCCACTTTACAACATAGAAATGACTAAGGACATGTTGAGAATGAGCAAGCTGAGAAACTGAGAGGAATGGATACTGCGAAAGAAAGTGGTTAAAGTGAAGTAGGGACAAAGTGCAAAACCACACATTTTATTGTTATGCATTTGCTGTATAAGTCATGTGCAAATCTTCAGTGACTAGCATCAGTGACCAACACAATCTGAGTGTACGCTGGGGTCTGCCCCCGAGTGTCACTAAAGTTGACATCTATACAGTTCCCCCCCTCAAATTTCCAAATAATGTACATCCTGCTTTGGCCTTTGAGAATCTACCACATTTTCCGAAACTTGACTTACTCCGTGCTATCTGCAAATATACTAATTAGAAAACCAGCATTCTTCTTCAAAATTATTAACACATCTTGCAAGCAGCAGATGTCCTAACCATATCTTTCTACATCATCTGTTTAAAACGGAAGGTGGGAAATTGGACAGAATATTCCATCATTTCACACACTGATGTGTTTGTAGCTCCAGATGCAGTCCGGGTCTGCTCCCCTGCAGTGATTGCAACTCATTCTTTCCATCTGAACTGAATGGATTGTCCCTCAGCCTGAAGAAGATGAAGGAATAAAGATTAAATAACTGACATCATAAAAAAAATGTCTGTAACAGACATCTGGGGTTAAAGTATTAATAACACGTACGAAACCATAATAAGTAAAGCCCATGGATCATGTTGTATAAACCCTCACCCGAACTGCTGCAAACTTGGGTGCTTAAGTATTAATCTCTTAAGAACGGGGACAGATCTGTCTGTGAAGGAATTCGAACCCAGGTCCAGATCGTTCAAAGAGAGATTAGTCATGAGAGCAGAGACAAGATCCGCGATGCAAGAATCTGTAAAACCGTCATCCCTCAGCCTAGAGATGAGAGAAAGAATGAAGATGAAGGGCAGCAACTTAAAATTCCTCAAAGTTATTATTTCAGAAGATCTGCATGTGCCCCGATAATTGTGAATTCTCAGTCTTTGAGTCTCCAATGCGAGCATCCTTCAGGAGGGTGGGCCCATGAAAATAAACTTCTAGACCAGTTGGTGTAACTAGCCAAGTACTGAAGATCTATACTGATCAGTTGACTGGGGTGATAACGGAGGTCTTTGACCTCCCACTTCATCAGTCTGAGGTACTTTACTTATACTAGTGCCTTAGAAAAGTGTGGTAACCTATCTCAATCGCTATCTAGTAGCAGTTACATCCACAGTGACCAGGTGTTCTGAAAGGTCAGAAATGAAACATATCAACTCCTACCTGAAAAGCAACTTGGATCCACTCAAATTTGCCTACCGGAGCAACAGGTCCACAGCCTAGTCCCACCGACCTGCACTCAGCCCACAACCCTCCATTCCTTTGCTGCCCATATACCTATCCAATTTTTCTTTCAATGACAAAATCGAACCTGCCACCACCACTTCTACTGGAAGCTCGTTCCACACAGCTACCACTCTCTGAGTAAAGAAGTTCCCCCTCGTGTTACCCTTAAACTTTTGCCCCCAACTCTCAAATCATGTCCCCTTGTTTGAATCTCCCCTACTCTCAGTGGAAAAAGCCTATCAATCTCAACTCTGTCTATCCCCCTCGTAATTTTAAGTACCTCTATCAAGCCCCCCTCAACCTTCTACGCTCGAAAGAATAAAGACCTAACTTGTTCAACCTTTCTCTGTAACTTAGGTGCTGAAACCCAGTTAACATTCTAGTAAATATAGAATACTAACTTCCCCTCAATAAGCTTGAAGACCCTGGCCTCAATCCCTCCTTATACAATTCGATCCGCTATATCCCCTTTTGCAGAGGTCAATCTGTTGCCAACAACATAACCATAATCTCCATCGGCACAGGTGCACCACAATGATGTGTGTTCACCTTCCTCAGCCACTCACTTTGCAATTATCCAAAAGTGACTAAGCACAGTTGCAATGGCATATTCACATTTGAAGATGACATCTCTTTCATTGCCCTAACCAGAGATGGTGACGAATCAGCATATGGGAAGTAGATTGAAAATCTGATTGTGATGCCAAAATAACAATCTCTTACTCCATTTCAGGAATGCTGAGAAGATGATTATTGACTTCAGGAGGAGGAATCCAGAGGCTCATAAACCAGTTACATTGGCGGAACAGAGGTCGAAACAGTCAGCAACTTTAAACTCCTCGGTGTTAACATTTTGGAGAACCTGTTCTGGGCCTAGCAAGTAAGTGCAATTCCAAAGAAAGCAAGGCAGCACCTCTACTTCCTTCGGAGTTTGCAAAAATTGAGCAAGACATCTGAAATGTTGAGAAGCTTCTACAGATGTGTAGTGAAGAGTGTATTGACTGGCTGCGTCAGATCCTGGTACGGATGGACCAATGCCCTTGCACCGAAATGCACACGTAATATGGTTAATATGGTCCAGCTCATCATGGGTAAGGCCCTCTCCACAATTGAATACGTCTACACAAAACGTTTTTGCAGGAAAGCAGTCTCCATCATCATGGATCTTACCATCCAGGTCATGCTCACTTGTTGCTGCTGCCATCAGGAAGAAGGGAGAGCAACAGCAGGACGCACCCCAGGTTCAGGAACAGTCAATACTCTGAAACATCAGGCTCTTGAACCAAAGAGGATAATATCACTCAACTTCACTTGCTCCATAATTGAAATGTTTCCTCAAACTATGGACACGCTCAAATTCTCGATATACATTTCTGAACTATTTATTATGATAATTATTATTAATTTTCTGTATTTGCACAGTTTGTTGTCTTTTGTACATTTGTTGTTTGTTTGTCCTTTTAGATGTGGCCTTTCAATGATTCTATTGTGCTTCTGGATTTCCGTGTATTCCGATAAGAAACAAATCTTAGGGTTATATAGGTACTTCGATAATAAATTTACTTTCATATTTTCATTTTAACGGATATTTTCATTTTCTCTGATGTTTGGGAAAATGACCTGCATAATCACTATCAACACAAGTGCACCACAAGGCTATCTGCTTATCCTCCTGCTCTACCTCATTTCTGCCGGTGACTGTGAGGCTAAGTACAGTTTCAGTGAAATATTTAAGTTTGCTGATGACATCATTGCTGTTGGCCGAATCGGTAGTGATGAATCGGTATATAAGAAGGGAATTAAAAATCTAGTTGAATGGTGCCACTCTAGCAATACTCACTGAACGTCAGCAAAAACAGAGAGCTAATTGTTGGCTGCAGGAGGAAAAAATCGGAGGTAATATCCCACGGCTCATTAGTGGTTTGGCAGCCGTGAGTAACTTCAAATTCCTTTGTGTTAGACCGGACCTGTGTTGGGACCGACAGATAAATTCATCTTAGGGAAGGAAAGGCCGAGCCTCCAAATTATTAAAATTTGTCAAAGATTCAACATGGCATCTAAAACTTTTGATCAACTTCTATAGATGCAGAGTGCAGAGTATTATGTCTGATTGTACCGTAGCCTGGAATGGAAACATCAGACTCAGGAAACGGAAAGTTCATAAAAACTGGTGGATAAAACAGAGTTCCTCAGAGAAAAGCTATCCTCACTTTTGAACACTTCTGGAAAAAGTGCCGCCACGAGAAAGCAGCTACCTTTACCCAGGACTCCCACCATCAGGAAGTAGCTACAGGAGCCTTCATTCCCATACTTCCCGGTTCAGGGACAGGTATTATCTTTGAGCCCGTACAAACACGCTGGATGAACTCAGCAGGTCGGGCATCATCCGCTGAAACGAGCAGTCAACGTTTCGGGCCGAGACCCTTCGTCAGGATTGAAGAAGGAGGGGGCAGAGGTCCTATAAAGAAGGTGGGGGGGAGGGTGGAAAACCAATCAGAGGAAAGATCAAGAGATGGGGGAGGGGAAGCAGGGAGGGGACAGGCAGTGGAGTGGAAGAAGTAATGTAAGGGAAAAGCACTATGGGAAGTAGAAGAAGGCAGAATCATGAGAGAGGTGATAGGCAGCAGAGTGAAAGTGGGATGGGGGAAGGGAGAGGGAGGGAATTACCGGAAGTTGGAGAATTCGATGTTCATACCAAGGGGCTGGAGGCTACCCAGACGGTATATGAGGTGTTGCTCGTCCAACCTGAGTTTAGCCTCATCATGGCAGTAGAGGAGGCCATGTATGGACATATCCAAATGAGAATGTGAAGCAGAGCTGAAGCGGTTGGCAACCGGGAGATCCTGTCTGTTGTGGCAGACGGAGCGGAGATGCTCGACGAAGCGCTCCAGCAGTCTGCGTCAGGTCTCGCCGATGTAGAGCAGGCCACACTGGGAGCACCGGATGCCATCGATGACCCCAACAGACTCACATGTGAAGTGTTGCCTCACCTGGAAGGACTGTTTGGAGCCCTGAATGGTGGTAAGAGAGGAGGCGTAGGGACAGGTGTAGCACTTACGCTTGCAGGAATAAGTACCAGGTGGGAGATCTGTGGGGAGGCACTTGTGGACCAGGCAGAGGGAACGATCCCTGCGAAAAGCAGAGAGGGGTAGAGAGGGAAAGATGTGCTTAGTGGTGGCGTCCTGGTGAAGGTGGCGGCAGCTGCAGAGGATAACTTGCTGGATCCGGAAGCTGATTAGGTGGTAGGTGAGGACAAGGGGAACAGAGACCCCGTTGTGGTGACGGCCTGGTCCACACGTCCGTCCCCACAGATCTCCCACTTGGTACTTGTGGTCTGGGTTCTGAGGGTCCGGATGTCGGCGACGCTCAGAGGAGACCGTTGGTGGAAGAAGGACTATTGGGCGAGCTCCAACGTGACTCTGACTTGACTTGGGCCCCTTTTTTATTTTCATTGTTGACCCTATATTCATATTAAGATTCATAAAGTTCAATCATTTAATTACATATGGTGGACTGTCTGATATTTTGCGTTGTGGGTTTGTAACTGGGGGTACATTACACAGCAGCCACACAAACGTGATTTCCCAGTTTGACGGGGCCGAAGGCTGCTTCCCGAGACGAACACGAGCTGGGCGAGCCTGAGGGTTACACAGGTAAAGCTGGGCGAGCCCGAGGGTTACACAGTTAAAGCTGGGCGAGCCTGAGGGTTACACAGGTAAAGAAGTGAATTGTCTGCATAGCAACAGCATCGGCAGCTTTGCTCTTGTTTGTAATTGTGTGTACAGAATGAGATTTCAGAACTCTCAGATAGTTGGGAATTAATTGTAGCAAGCCGTGTCCGCCGATGATAGGAAAGATCCTTTAAGATACAGCACGGGGACGTAAACGAGCGCTTCAGAAACAGACAGATTTTTTTTCCCGGCGGCTGCGTAGATGGAAGCATGTTTTACCCACTGTAAATTGACTGTGCAGCTGTATTTCAGACGTCAAACTGTACGAATTCGGAACAGAGCCTACAATAAAAATTCTGTAACCTGGGTAGAACTATAATTAGGCGCCACAGCAGCTTAGCGGGAAGTGCGACCCCATTGCAGCTTGGGGTGTCAGGGTTCGGAGTTCCATTCCGGCGTCCTCCGTAAGAATGTCCTTCCCCAGAGCACGTGGCTTTCCCTGGGTGCTCCGATTTCCTGCTGCGGATCAAAGTTGTATTGACACACTACTGGTCACTGTAAAATAGGTAAATAGGAGGGCTGCCGGAACGGTCCGTTCGGCCCTGCGTCTCCAAATCAATTAATAAATCAGGAAAATTGTTATTTTGCTATTTACTGCGAAGTGAATTTAAGACACATATTTAGGAAGTTGTATGTCCACAGAGGGATTTGGATTGTCCGCGCATCTTGAGAAAGCCACTGAGAATTTAAAACAAGTACAGTGAATGTCATCGGCGCTCAGGAAGTCAGGCACCGTCTGTACAAAGACAAGCGCTGGAATGAAATTTGAGCAAATAAGCGAATCCAATTACAATGTGATTAGGGAGGTCATGACTCGGGCAAAGGGAGTTCGGAAGTAGTTTGGTCATTTCTGAAGATCAGATTAGGGGTCTCTAATATTGATAGTGGCTCGAGGCCTAAGGGGAAAAGAAATGCCAGCAGTGTTAATAGTTAAATGCTTACTGCGCTCGTCGCTCACAGGTGGAGACCTCTTCCCAGAAAACACAAAACAACTCGACGTGATCAGTTTAACTGCCAGTTTCCACTTGCATCTATTGTTCAATCCGCATCCTCATCGCAAACCGTTACTCCGTGGTTCCTGCGAGATTGAGTAGTTTCAATTCATCTTCCGCCTGCGTGGAACGCACAATTCCTGTGAGGCGCATTTCAGAAAATCCTTGTGTTCTGTCAGTTTGTCCGCCTCGACACCCTCTCTCCGCTCCTTTGCGTGTTCTGTCTCTGACCTGCGTGTGTCCGTCTGGCTGCCTCGCTCTCTCTCTCTATTCTCTATCACCCCGCTCTTTCTCTCACGCAAACCCTCTCTCTCTCAATCACTCTGTCCCTCTCTGTCCCTTCTCTATCTATTTGCATCTCCCTCCTCACCTCGACTTAGCACAGAAATAAACGAGAGTCACTGGGGTCCATCAGCGACACTGATGCCTGGTCTAAAAACTAAATCCGGCACACACATCCTTGATGAAAGTTCTGGAAGTGCTACAGTATGAAAGTTTATCCTTGCATATATTCTGCCCAACCGGCTGACTATTGGGTAATGTACCGTTTATTATTGTGAACCTATTTGAACCGTCAGAGGGATGAGACGCTTCTCCCCCTGATGTCGGGACAAAGTTCCCTCGCCGGCGGAGCTCGAAGAAATAAACTGGTGAAAAGATAAATAATGATCTTTTTTCTGCTGTGGTTATTTGGTCCGGTGAATTGAAGTTTCTGGACCAAATGATGCACATCTCAGAGTTCCGAAAGAGGTGGCTGAAGAGAGTGCAGTTACTTTACTTCCTTTACTTTATTGTCACCAAACAATTCATACTAGAGCGTACAATCATCATAGCGATATCTGACTCTGTGCTTCGCGCTCCCTGAAGTACAAATCGAAGTAAATATAATTTTAAAAATTACATTATAAATCATAATTAGAAAATAGAAAAGGGAAAGTAAGGTAATGCAAGCCAGGTCCGGATATTTGGAAGGTAAGTAATAAGTCCCAGATCCGAGTGGAGATCAGATCAGTGTGGAGATAAAGTGATAGTTTTTCAAGAATTAAAGGATTCTGTTATGGTTCTGGAAGACAGGAATGTTGGAAATATCACTTCACCCTTCAAGTAGGTAGAGAGGTAGAAGAACCGAAATTATAGGCCAATTAGTCTGACCTCACTGGTTGGGAAGATATTGGAGTCGGATGTTGAGGATGTGTTTTCAGTGTATTTCAGGCTCATGGTAAAATCGGCCATTTTCAGTATGTTTTCCTGAAGGGAAATTCTTGTCTCACAAGTATGTTGAAATCTTTTGAATGCATTGCAGAACTAACAAGCAAGATAGAGAAAAGAGATCTGGTTGATGATGTGCACCTGTAGTTTCAAAAGGTTGTTGACAAGGTGCCACACATGAGGCCATAATTTTACAGGAAACATTTTTGCATGCATAAAACAGTAGCTGTTTTGCTGGAGGCAAAGAATAGTAATAAGGGGTACCTACCGGTGACCAGTGGAATTCCACAGGGATCTGTGTTGAAACGATTCTTTTTATGTTGTATGACAACTGCTTGACGCCAGAATTGATGACTTTATAGCAAAGTTTGCGGATGATCCCAAGGTAATTGCAGGGACAGGCAGTTTTGAGGAAGTAGCGAGGCTGCAAAAGCATCTCGACGTCTGGAGAAATGGGCAAAGTCTTGCAGATGGAATACAGTGTGGGGAAGTGTATAGTCATGCACTTTGGAAAAAAAAATAAAAGAGTAGACTATTTTCTAAATAGGGAGAAAATTTCAAAAAAATCGATGTGCAAAAGGACCTGGGAGTCCATGTGCAGGATTCTCTGCAGGAGAATTTGCAGCTTGAGTCGGCGGTGAGGAAGACAAATACGACTTTAGCACTCATTTCAAGAGGACTAGAATATAAAGCAATAACTTAATTTTGTGGCTTTATTTTGAGGGCTCATTTAGAATATTGTAAGCAGTTTTGTGCCCCTGGTCTTAGAAAGGATAGACTAACACTGGAGTAAGTTTAATGGAGGTTTACGAAAATGATTTCAGGATTGAATATCTTGTCATATGAAGATAATTTGACGGGTGATATAATTGAAGTATATCTAATGTCCTCGATGGGTTGGACGTGGAGGGGATGTGTCATATAGGGGGGAGAGACTAGGAACAGAGGAGACACTTTCTGAATAGAGGGGCGTCCTTTTGGAACGAAGATGAGGTTAACCAGAGAGTGGTGATTCTGTGCAATTCTGTGGCAGATGTGGGGGCCTAATCTTTATAAGTATTTAAGACAGAGGTTGGTAGATTCTTGATTGGTCAAGACATGAAGGAATATGGGGAGAAGCAGGAGACTGGGGCTACGAAGGAAATTGGATCAGCCATGATGAAATGGCGGAGCAGTCTCAATGGGCCAAATAAACTAATTCTGCCCCTACGTCTTTTGGTCTTATGTTTCATATTTATATCTCTGTTGTATTGTATCTGGCTGATCTGTTTCATATTCTACCAGCTCTATTGCAGCTTCCATGTTTTCTTTTTTTGCTCTGGACTTATCCCGTCCAAAGTTCATGTTTAGATCTCGAAAATAGTCCTGCTATTTAAATTAATTGTTCTGCCTTTGATGAAGGAGCGATCGTCCGCCTATAGAGAGTTTCTCAAAATATAATAATATTATTTTGTCGTTTCTCAGCTCCAGCTGGTAGAAATTCGGGTACGGGTATCGCGAAGCGCACTCATTTTTCAGTTTGCTAAGAACTTTTCTGCTCAAATCGCAGGGATGTCTTCTACAGAGGGAAATGAGTAGTTAACTTTATCTTCTATAGTGACTATTTCTTCACATTTCTGGGTTGTGTTTTCATTTAAGTTTAGTGGTGTGTACTTCTTATTAGTTTTACATATTCCAGCATGGAGTGCGGCATCCTGGCTTCGGAGATTGTTTTTATTTCATCTCTCCCACTCTCCCTCTTTCACGAATAACTTACAATCTTGTAACGCTTCCTTTTGTCTCCCCTAAACTTCTTACTCTGAATTATCATCTTTGTTTCCTCCAAAAATGCCAATGCCGCCAGAGTATCGGGTACAGATGTGAGTATAGACGCTATGAATTAGGAGGGAATGTGCGACTCTATAGAAAACTCCAAATGAGGTGATCGCGCTCTTCATGTCTCTGTGTTAGTCTCACAGTCAATTAGCAAACCCACGCTCCACGTTCCCCTCCCTTTCTGCAGCGGCGATTCCACAACCCCTAGTGGAAGTGGTTTCTTCTTTTATGTTACAGCTGAGGCTAAAAAATGGCTTCTTATTTATGTTAAAAGTAAAAACACTTCTTTGTTATGTTAACTGGTGACAGAGCGCGTTCTCTCGCAGATTGTTTGGATTATAATTACTGATAACGAGAATTGGATTCATTTGTTAACCAATTGGGATAGGTGTTATTCTTTCTTGTGGAGCTGTAGGCTAGTGTTGACGGGCTTTCGGGGAGTCGGAGCGAGGGGGTTAGAGAGAGAAGACGCGATGCTGTAAGCTGGGCGACGGGACGGACCCCGAGCGGGGGTCCGAGGCCCAGGTTTTCGTCGAGGAGAGGAGATGAGGACAGATTCGTGTGGAGCTTCTGCTCGAGCACCGTTGTTGGTCCCAGGCGGCGAGTCGAGGAGGTCGGAGGGGATCGAATGTTGGCAAGAAGACGTCGTTATCTGAGCTCCAACGGTGGTGCAAGAAGTGGTTGGACTTGGTAAGTTTGGCGCCTTTTACTTTTCCTTTTACTTTTCTCTATTAAGTACATAGTTCCAGTAAGATCAATAAAGTGCAATCATTTAATCGCATATGGTGTACTGTCTGTTATTTGGCGTGGTGGGGACATCACACAGCTGATCTACACACATCTACACACTCTGATTAGCCAGACTGGCGGGGCCTAAGGCTGCTCCCCCGAGACGGAAGCGATCTGAGCAAGCCTGAGTCTTACCAGGGGGCTACACCTGTTTGGCATCGCGCTCGCTTTACACTCTTTTACCCGACGCTGTCCATTTAAAAACATATAAAACCCGTAATGTTCTGAAGCCATTCTTGCCCTTGTGACAGTCGAGTGCCTGTGATAGTTCGGAACATACTTCAACCAATGGAACAATCACGCCAGCAGCATTGAGCGTTTCTATCGCTACCTACCTGAACTGTATGAAGTCAGCAGTCTTCCGCAAATTCTGAAATTCCCGGATGACCAGGCATAAGATTGTCTGAATTAATGACATATTTGCCAATCCTGTTCATTGTAAAACGGCTTTATTTGAAAATTCCGCTGAATTGCCATTAGAGGAGGGCGTTATCCAGACAGATGGCCATTTAATGTAAACACATACTTCATTCCATTCCTCAGCTCTTCTCTGAATTTCCTCTGTGTCAGTGTATAAATACAAGTATTGGTGCACACGCTGAGAATTTGCAACATGAACCCAAATTGTTGTAAGATATATACCGGGGAACTCAAATATTTGTCCTGATAAAAATAGTTTTCCGTTTGCCATTTTAGGGTATGGGCTACATTGGGCATCCAAAGTAATATGAAATTAGCTGATATAGAAAACAACAAAATCATCGATTTTCTGCGTTTTTCCACCTCGGCATCTTTCTGATTGTCGCTGCTGTGCCGAAGCCTTCTGCGGACTCCATTTGCCACAACGATATGCCTTACGGTTAACCCGTTAAACACCAGGATTAAGGCAATTGGTAGCAAAGGTGTTAAAATACAGTCCAGTAATTCGTATCCTCTCCACACGGGTGAAGTAGCGTATTCATATGTGATGGCACACCGCCACGGCGTGTTGTCAATGATGACGTAAGGTTCAATGGCAAAGTAAACCGGGACACATCTCCCGCAGCTCACTATAACTACGGTCACGATAACCACCATTGCTGTTCTCTCGGTGCAGTATCGCTCCCGCAGCTTTCGGCAACATATTGCGATGAAGCGATCGAAGGTAAAACTGACCGTGAACCAAACAGAATAGTCCGTCGTTACAGTCCGCAATACCAGTGTCAGAGCGCATACAGGAGTGATGAGTAGGGATCTGGAATAAAGGTAGATATTGTTGGTCTGTTCCACTAAAGCAACAACGATAACCACCATCAGATCCGCTGTTGCCATTCCAACCAGGTAACGGGTGATGCATTTGGAGAGTCCGCATTTTCCCCGAGATAGGATCACAATCGCCGTTAAGTTAACTGCAAGAAATTAGGAAAGAAAACAGAAATACAGTCAGCTCCCTGAATGCCCCCATTCTACCGATGCTATGCAGGGTATGGTCTGTTTGGAAGTGGAAAGCGGGAATCCAGTGTGTGCGGTCTCCGTCGCTGCACTCCGGCTGGAGGACAATGTCGGATGTGAGTGTCTGTGGATTGGCGACATTGCCACAGTTTAGAGCGAGGCATCCGAGTTCCACGACTCACGTACCGGTGAGCAGTCGATCGCTCCTGTAAACAACACCATTTCCATTATTAGAGGTGAAAGAGCTGAGGGGATTGTTTGTAGCGGTGACAAAGTGGAGTCAATGAAATATAAAGCACGGGTTCTCATTTACTGACTTACAGAAAAAAAGACCTACGTGTCGAAAATAGACTGGACCGTTATTTAAATAAGCTGCAACGTTGTTATAAGGTCGAAGTGTCTGCACTGATCGAGACTCGTGCCTAGAAAATGCAGAGACAAGAATCACTTCAGAAAACCGAGCGAGGTGAAATTATGAAGCAACGACAATATCGACACCAACTTAATTAACAAAAGAAGAAAACACTGCGATCAAAGTATGGAAAATGGAAATAAAACTTTTAGATGCCTGAATTCTCCATTCCGGAAACACGTTTTAGCCGACGATAGCATTTGTGCTCAGTAACAATGCGGATACCGCAGCAGAGTAACGGCGGCACCATACATAAAGTAACCAGCTCCGGCATCTTACCGGGGACACCAACCGCTACAAGTGTGGGATAGAAAATGGCTGCGATGTAGTAAATCGCCGGATATCCCATATTCCGCCAGAAGCAGCGTTCAGTTGTACGGAGCGTTTCAGCTGCTCAGATGGACTGGTGATCGGTTTAGCAGACTTTTATTGAGGTGAGAGCAATTCCACTGAGGCAATTAGCGTGGCTATCACGTCAGGGACATTAGTGACAACCAACTGCACAAACACTTACGTTAAACTATTTTTACTCACTGTTCGAGTGTCATTATTTTGACTCCTCAAGGGATATTGCTTTATTTACTTTAAATAAAATATGATGTGTATTTTCCATGTTATTTTCCATGATATCTGGCTTGAGCTATTTAAATAGGACTTTTTTGTATCTGTGTTGCCTTTAAAGTAGGCATGCATATTGAAGTTGATTTATTTTGTAACATTTAACGGAGCACATTCGCTTCTGAAATTGAGGGAAGGAGTTTGTTCTGGCGGGTGAAATGGAGAACACTTCTTTATTAAAGGGGAACATTCGTTCATTCTTTTCTTTCGTTTGTTCCAGTCATTCCAGGGGTGTGAGTGATGGAATAAACAATGACAGCTGACATGTATTACAATAACACTGCACTTTTATTCCTACAAACAATTCTAAAGATCCACAGCGTTATTCCGGAGACCTGTGATCAAAAAGGGAACGTGTCTTCGGGAAATTGGCGAGGGTTTTGGACAGTTTGAAGAACAATGTTTTCCAGCGCACACGTGGGCCGTTTGAAAGGAACCTGACCTCTTCCAGTGAATGACTTGACCGCCCCATACCCGTGAACTGCGATGGTGCCGACTTAACTTTAAAGATATCCTCAAACCAGCCATAATGCTAAAATCATTTCGCCATCCATTCCGCAGGTTTTCAGGCTGTTCTATTATTTGCCACGAAGTTGTCTGTTTCTCTCCTGATCTGCTTTCGGGTATATTGTCTTTCATACAAACATAGAATCATAGAAAACTTACAGCACAATACAGGCCCTTCGGCCCACAAAACTGTGCCGAACATGTCCCTACGTTAGAAATTACTAGGATTACCCATAGCCATCTATTTTTCTAGCTCCATGTACCTCTCCAAAAGTCTCTGAAAAGACCCTATCGTATCCGCGTCCACTACCGTTGCTGGCAGCCCATTCCACGCACTCACCGCACTCTGCGTAGGAAATTTACCCCTGACATCTCATCAGTACCTAATCCCAAGCACCTTAATCCTGTATTTTCTTGTGGCAACCATTGCCGCCCGGGGGAAAAGCCTCTGACTATCCATATGATCAATTCCTCTCATCACCCTGTACACCTCTATCAGGTTACCTCTCAGGTCGGAAATTGGCCTGGTCGAGGCAAGTGCCCGGTGTGAAAAGTGCTAGTCTTTGGCTCAAGAGTCTTCGGCGAGAAGACTACGCCAGGCACAATTGCAGAGGGTGAAGACATGACCGCAAAGCTGATTCAGTGTACTACGTGCATGATGTGGGAGGTCAGGGACACTGATGGTGCTCCCGGCTGCTACAGCTGTGGAAAGGGTGTCCAGATTCAGTTTCTGAAGGAGCATGTTGCAGCACTGAAGAAAGAACTGGATGATCTCAGGTTTATCCGCGAAAACGAGGGTTTTCTGGACAGGACCTGCAGTGAGGTCGTTACACCGAGGATACCGGAAGAGAGAAAGGGGGGTGACGATGAGGAAGGAAAGGATGCTTGAAGTACAGGAGACCCCAGGGGATGTAACTCTCGTAAACAGGTTCACCTTCTTGGAAGCTGTCAGGACAGAAGATACTGACAGTCTGAGAGGCGGACAGGTCTGCGAGCCGAACATTGGTGCAGAAGCAGAGCCGAGAAGTCAGACATCAGGAAGAGCCGTAGTAGTAGGGGACTCCATAGTAAGAGGTACGGAAAGGTGTTTCTGCTGCAACAGGCGAGATTTAAGGATGGTGTGTTGCCTCCCTGGTGCTAGTATCCAGGACATCACGGACCGATTGCAGGGAATCCTCAAGGGTGAAGGTGAACAGCCGGAAGTGGTAGTGCATGTCGGCACAAATGACATTGGGAAGAGGAGGAAGGACATTCTGCAGCGGGACTTCACAGAACTCGGAAGAAGACTGAAAAGCAGAACTTCCAGAGTGGTTATCTCTGGTTTGCTTCCAGTTCCTCGTGCTGGAGAGGGCAGGAACAGGGAGATAATGGATCTGAATGTGTGGCTGACAAACTGGAGCAGGAAGCAAGGATTTACATTCTTGGACCACTGGGATCTGTTTTGGGGTAGGGATGAATTGTACAAAATGGACGGGTTGCACCTTAATAGGCGGGGGACCAGCATTCTGGCAGGCAGGTTTGCCTCTGCAACACGAATGTGTTTGAACTAAGTAGTGGGGGGAAAAGGGATGAACTGGAAAAAAAAGGATGGTTAAAGAGAAAGTGAAAATAAGAAAAGTTAAAAAGGACAACAGAATCAATAGAGTAGAAGGCTCAAGAAGGGATCATACAGTATGACCAAGTGAAATAGGAATTGATATGAAAGGAGAGGGGAGTACCGAATTAAAAGTATTATATATGAATGCACGAAGTATAAGGAATAAAGTAGATGAGCTTGAGGCTCAGTTGGAAATTGGCAAGTACGATGTTGTGGGAATAACTGAGACATGGCTTCAAGTGGACAGGGCCTGGCAAATAAATACTCAAGGATATACATCTTATCGAAAGGACAGACTGACTGGAAGAGGGTGTGGGGTGGCTTTGTTGGTGAGGAATGATATTCAGTCCCTTGCGAGGGGGGCATAGAATCTGGGGATGCAGAGTCAGTATGGATAGAGCTGAGAAATTCTAAGGGTAGAAAGACCCTAATGGGAATTATCTACAGGCCCCCAAACAGCAGTCTGGATGTAGGGTGTAAATTGAATGAAGAGTTAAAATTGGCATGTCGCAAATGTAATGCTACAGTTGTCATGGGGGATTTTAACATGCAGGTAGACTAGGAGAATCAGAATGGTACTGAACCCCAAGAAAGGGAGTTTGTGGAGTGCCTCCGAGATGGATTCTTAGAACTGCTTGTACTGGAGCCTACCAGGGAGAAAGCAATTCTAGATTTAGTGTTGTGCAATGAACCGGATTTGATCAGGGACCTCGAGGTAAGGGAACCATTAGGAGGTAGTGACCATAATATGATATATTTTAACGTACAATTTGAGAGGAAAAATCGGATGTGTCAGTATTACAGTTGAACAAAGGGAACTATGGAGCTTTGAGGCAGGAGCTGGCCAAAGTTCAATGGAACAATACCCTAGCAGGGAAGACAGTGGAACAACAATGACAGGTATTTCTGTGAATAATGCAGAAGGTGCAGGATCGGTTCATTCCAAAGAGGAAGAAAGATCCTAAGGGGAGTACGGGGCGGACGTGGCTGACGAGGGAAGTAAAGGGCAGTATAGAAATAAAAGAGAAGAAGTATAACATAGCAAAGATGAGCTAGAAACCGGAGGACTTGGAAGGTTTTAAAGAGGAACAGAAGATAACAAAAAAGGCAATACGTCAAGAAAAAATGAGTTACGAAAGTAAACAAACTAAGAATATAAACGAGGAAGTAAAAGCTTCTTTAGGTATGTGAATAGCAAAAAAATAGTTAAGACCAAAATTGGACCATTGAAGACAGAAACGGGTGAATTTATTATGGTTAACAAGGAAGTGGCAGACGAGTTGAGCAGGTAAATTTGGATCTGTCTTCACTACAGAAGACACAAACAACCTCCCAGATGTAATAGTGGCCAAAGGAACCGGGGTAAAGCTTGAACTGAAGGAAATTTATATTAGGCAAGAAACGGTGTTGGATAGACTGTTGAGTCTGAAGGCTGATAAGTACCCGGGACCTGATGGACTGCATCCCAGTGTACTTAAAGAGGTGGCTCTAGAAATCGTGGACGCATTGGTAATCATTTTCCAATGTTCTATAGATTCATGAGCAGTTCCTGCTGATTGGAGGGTGGCTAATGTTCTCCCACTTTTCAAGAAAGGTCGGGAGAAAGAAAAGAGGGAGTTGTAGACCGGTTAGCCTGACGTCAGTGGTGGGAAAGATGCTGGAGTCAATTATAAAAGAGGAAATTACGACACATTTGGATAGCCGTAGAAGGATCAGTGCGAGTCAGCATGGATTTATGAAGAGAAAATCATGCTTGACTAATCTTATGGAGTTTTTTGAGGATGCAACTATGAAAATGGTCAAGGGAGAGTCAGTGGATGTAGTGTACCTGGACTTACAGAAAGCTTTTGATAAAGTCCCACATAGGAGATTAGTAGGCAAAGTTAGGGGACATGGTATTGGGGGCAGAGTACTGACATGGATTGAAAACTGGCTGGCTGAGAGGAAACAAAGAGTAGTGATTAACAGGTCCCTTTCAGAATGGCAGGCTGTGACCAGTGCGGTACCGCAAGGTTCTGTGCTGGGACCGCAGCTGTTTACAATATACATTAATGATTTAGATGAAGGGATTAAAAGTAACATTAACAAATTTGCTGATGACGCAAAGCTGGGTGGCAGTGTGAAATGTCAGGAGGATGTTATGAGAATGCAGGGTGACTTGGACAGGTTGGGTGAGTGGGCAAATGTATGGCAGATGCAGTTTAATGTGGATAAATGTGAAGTTATCCTCTTTGGTCGCAAGAACAGGAAGGCAGATTACTATCTAAATGGAGTTAAGTTAGGAAAAGGGGAAGTACAACGAGATCTAGGTGTTCTTGTACATCAGTCAATGAAAGCAAGCATGCAGGTACAGCAGGCAGTGAAGGAAGCTAATGGCATGCTGGCTTTTATAACAAGAGGATTTGAGTATAGGAGTAAAGAGGTCCTTCTGCAGCTGTACAGGGCCCTGGTGAGACCCAACCTGGTGTATTGCGTGCAGTTTTGGTCTCCAAATTTGAGGAAGGACATTCTTGCTATTGAGGGAGTGCAGCGTAGGTTCACAAGGTTAATTCCAGGAATGGCGGGACTGTCATATGTTGAAAGATTGGAACGACTGGGCTTGTATACACTGGAATTTAGAAGGATGAGAGGGGATCTGATTGAGACATATAAGATTATTAAGGGATTGGACACACTGTAGTCAGGAACCATGTTCCCGCTGATGGGTGAGTCCAGTACTAGAGGCCACAGTTTAAGAATAAGGGGTAGGCCATTTAGAACAGAGATGCGGTAAAACTTTTTCACCCAGAGTGTGGTGGATATGTGGAATGCTCTGCCCCAGTAGGCAGTGGAGGCCAAGTCTCTGGATGCATTCAAGAGAGAGTTAGATAGAGCTCTTATAGATAGCGGGGTTAAGGGATATGGGGAGAAGGGAGGAACCATGATGACAGTGAATGGCGGTGATGTCTAGAAGTGCCGAATGGCCTACTCCTGCACCTACTGTCTATGTGTATTGTCTATTGTCTCTCGACCTCCGTCGCTCCAAGGAGGAAAGGCCGAGATCACTCAACCTGTTTTCATAAGGCAATGGTCACTATCTGTCGGTGCAGAACAGCGGATGTGTTCAAGCTCACCTGTCAGTCACACTTCTTTCTGCTCCTGCTAGTACTGGTACCGATGCGTGACCATCGGCTTATTGGAGAAAGTATCATCATTCTGTTTCCATTGTGGAACTCGTACTAATGTGCGGCCCTCGGTTTACTCTAGAAAGTATCATCTCTGCCTTCAAGTCCATTCTCCAAAAGAGAATAACTTAGTACCTTTCAAGTTGAACTCCATCTGTAACTTCTCAGCGCTGCTCTGCGTCCTGTCACTGTCCTGTTGTAATCTGTGACTCCCTTCTATACTATCCATAATTCCACCAGACTCCACATCATTGCAAATACAATAATCGCCCCTTCCACCTCCTCATCCAAATCATTCATAAAAACACAAAAGCAGTGGGTCTCAAACTGATCAGTGCAAGACACCACTGGTCACCAACATCCAGGGAGAAAACGTTCCACCCACAACTACAGTCTGCCTTCTGTGGGCGTCTGTCCTGAATACACCAGCCAACTCTCCCTGACTTCTGACGTTATGAACTGTCCTACCATGGTTAACCGTACCAAATGTCTTACAAAATGGAGTCAAGGAGATATAAAACACGATTTCTCATTTACTGACTTACCGCAGAACAGACCTACGTGTGAAAAATAGACTGCACCGTCCTTTAAATAAGATGCCACATTGTTATAAGGTCGAACCGTCTGCACTGATAGAGACTCGGACCTAGAAAAGCAGAAACCAGCATCACTTCAGAAACTCTAGCGAGGTGAAATTATGAAAAGTTGTCAAAAATAATTTCTATCGAAGTACGGAAAATGAAAATAAAGCAATCAGATGCCTGAACCCCCTCCCCCCACCCCCACCGCTCCCCATTGCGGAAACATATTTTTATTTCGTTTGTTCCAGTCAATCCAGGCGCTTTGAGTGATGAATTCACAGTGACACCTGACATGTGTTACAATAAAATACACTGCACATATTCCTGCAAACACATTAAAAGATCCACAACCATATTCCAGAGACCTGTGGTCAAAAAGGGAACGTGTCCTCGGGGAATTAGCGATGGCTGCGGACCGTTTGAAGAACAATGTTTTCCAGCGCAGACAATGGCCGTTTGGCACAATCTTGGCCTCTGTCAGTGAATAACCTGACCACCTCATACCCGTAATGTGCGATACAGTTTGTTTAACTTTAAAGATATTCTCAAAACTGCCACAATTCTATCCCTATTTTTCCATCCATTCGGTCTTTGAACAAAAGTAGCAAGTGAAATCTGTGAACAATCCGCAGGTTCCCAGGCTGTTCTATTATTTGCCACGAAGTTGTCTTATTTCCTCCTGATTTACTGTCAGGTATATTGTCTTTCGAGCGTCACTATGAGTATGTGCAGAACAGCGGATGTGGTCAAGCTAACCTGTGAATCACACTTCCTTCTGCTCCTGCAGTGCACCGCTTCGTGCCTATTGTGGTTCTCGTACCGATGAGCGGCCCTCGGCTTATTGGAGAAAGTCTCACCACTCTGATTCCATTGTGAAACTCGTACTAATGTGCGACCCTCGGTTGACTCAAGAAAGTATCACCTCTGCCTTCAGATTCACCCTTCCAACGTGAATCACTCCGTAACCTTCCGGGTTGAACTCCATCTGTAACTTCTCAGCGCTGCTCTGCGTCCTGTCACTGTCCTCTTGTAATCTGTGACAACCTTCTATACTCTCCGGAATTCCACCAACTTCCACATCATTGCAAATACAATAAACCGCTCTTCCACTTCCTTATTCACATCATTTTAAAGCACAAAAATCCGGGGGACTCAGAACAGATCTCACAGGACACCACTGGCACCAACATCCAGGGAGGAAACGCTCCATCCACAACTATCTTCTGCCTTCTTGAGCGTCAGTCCTGAATACACCAGCCAGCTTTTCCAGGATACCAAGTCTTCTAACGTTCTGAAAGGTCTTACCTAGTTAACCGAAGGATAACCGTCACATCCTCACAGAATTGAAGCAGGCTCGTGAAACATGATCTGCCCCCAGGATTCTCCTAAATCCTGTTTCTAAGAACGTTCTCCAATAATTTGCGCCTCACTGAAGCAGGGCTTACCGCTTCCGGCAGTCACCCAGGGATTCTCCCGACCACACAAGAGGACTTATCTATCCTATGTATTTGTTTTCTTAAGTTTCAGTACATCCTCTCTCTTAACCTCGATATGTTGTCGCACATCGATCTGTTTAACGCTCTCCTCACAAATGTTCCTGTGACTGGTGAATACTGAACTGAAGTCTTCATTCAGGACCTACCCTTCTTCCCCTAACCTCAGGGACTTGTTTCATGTTCTATCCCCGACCGGTCCTACACTGATTCCAGTCATCTTTTTCTTCACATACATCTAGAATGGATTGGTGCTTTCCTTAACGTTACTGCGGACCTTCTGTAGACGTTTCTAGTGATCCTAATTCCATTCTTCAGTTTGTCCCCGGCTACTTTGTAAATCTACAGTCATGTCTGATCCGTTCCCGATTCATGCTTCGATGCTCCAGCTTAATATCATCATAATTCCACTAACACAGTTAATTACATCGGGAACTGACACAGGGCTGGGGGACGAGAGCGGGTAGAGTGATTAATTTGGACCATGACACGGGACAGTGGGCAGAGAGTGGAGCAATGTGATCGGTATGGGGAATGACACGCGGTTGTAGAGACACAGCGAGGCATTGAGATTACTTGGTGACTGACGCGGGCCTGTGTGATTAGTCTATGTAACCCTTTTTCGAAAGGAGGGTGCCGAACCCCTTATAATGTGCCTTCCGACACCACCGATCGACAGGCGGCGCAATAGCCACTGCTCTACACACCATCCTTACACATCTGGAGAAAGGGCATGCTTATGTAGGAATGCTGTTTTTGGACTACAGTTCAGTATCCAACACCATAATTCCCTCCACGCTCGACAGGATGCTCAGAGATCTCGTCCTTGACCCTGCCTCTCAGATCGCCAGCATGACGTAACAGTGGGCTCCCTCACCTTCACCCCTCTGACTTTCAACATATGAGCCCCCTCAGGGCCATGTACTGAGTTGCTTCCTTTACTCTCTGTACACCAATGACTGTATCGCCACCCACAGCTCCAATCTGTTAAATTTGTCGACGACACTGCATTTATTGGCCTAGTATCAAAAAATAACGAAGTGTCCTACAGGGAAGAAGTTATCTGTCTGACACAATGGTGTCAAGTAAACAACCTCTCCTTCAATGTCGCATAAGCGAAGGAGATGGTTGTGGATTTCAGGAGGAATGGAGATGGGCTAACCCCTATTGAGATCAATGGATCTACGGTTGAGAGGGTAAACAGCTTTAAATTCCTGGCATCCACATCATCGAGGACCTCACGTGGCACAACAGCGCCTCTTTCACTTCAGCCAGTTGTGGAAGTTTGGTATGGCCCAGAAATCCTAAGAATTTTCTGCAGATGCACAATAAAGAGCATCATGACTGGCGGCATCACTGCCTAGTATGAAAACTGTGCTTCCCTTAATCGCAGCACTCTGCAGTGAGTTGTGCGGACAGGCCAGCACATCTGTAGATGTGAACTTCCAATGAAACAGAACATTTACAAGGACAGGTGTGTAAAAAGGGCCCGAAGGTTCATTGTGGACCCTGGTCAGCACAACCACAATCTATTCCAGCTGCTACCATCCGGGAAGCGGTACCGCAGCATAAAAGCCAAGACCAACAGGCTCTGGGACAGCTTCCACCAGGACATCAGGCTGATTAACTCACGCTGATTTGTTTGTACTCTATACTACATTGACTGTTCTGTTTACTATAAATTATTATAAATTACTATGATTACACATTTAGATAGAGACGTGACATAAAGATTTTTACTCCTCATGTATGTGAAGGATATAAGAATTCAAGTTAATTAATTTCAAATCATTTCAGAGTGAAGCACGATGAAATATTAGTTTTGATGTATTTTCTAAAGGCTTCTTTTAATTATATATAGTTAAATTGATGTACGGAACTACAGTAAATTTAAAATATCGAAGAGCTCCCCCTAACGGCCTAACCCAGTATTTCCGCGTTCTCATCCCACCCTTCCTTTGACCTCAGTACCATGGAATCCCCGAGTCTAGGAGCACGAACAAACCCACCAGTGCCGGGTCTACGGCGCTTCCACCTACAGGGTCGCACCTCCCCCATGGGTCAGACCCACGGAGGCGAGTTAAGTCTCCAACTTTCACCCACCATTCCACAGCCCCTTCGGTCTGAAGACCCTATCGACTCGAAACGCCTCGCAAGCGAGCAGCAGCACCTCACTCTCCGGGGAGCGAAACCCCACCAGCTACGATTGCGGCGGACTGGAAGTGGGAGAGTGTCCCGCCCCTCCTGCATTTAGCAGACTCTGGAGTGTTGGTGCACTGTTCTACTGTGCAGTGACAACTGCACAAATATGACCTTCATGGAAGAGTCGTCAGAAGAAAACTTTTCCTCTGTTTCACCACAAAATTCAGCGACGGAAGTTTGCAAAGGAACATCTGAACAAGCCTGAAGCATTTTGGAAACAAGTCCCGTGGACTGATGACGTTAAAGTAGATTTTTTTGGCCTCAATGAGCAAAGGTATGTTTGGTGAAAAAAGGGTGCAGAATTTCATGAGCACGAGGGTGGATCGATCATGCTTTAGGCTTGTGTTGCAGCCAATGGCACGGGAAACATTTCCCTGGTGGAGGGAAGAATGAATTCAATTAAATACCAGCAAATTCTGGAAGCAATCATCACACCGTCTGTAAATAAAGCTGAAGATGCAAAGAGGATGGCTTCTACAAAAGGATAACGATCCTATGCACACCTCAGAATTCACAATGGACTAGCTCAAGAGGCGCAAGCTGCAGGTTTTGCCATGGTCCTCACAGTCCCCCGACCTAAACATCATCGAACATCTGTGGCTAGACTTCAAAAGAGCAACACGGCCCAAGAATCTCACAGAACTAGAAGCATTTTCCAAGGAAGAATGGGGGAAATTCAATCAACTGAGAATTGAAAGACTTAGCTGTCTGCAGAAAGCGTCTACAAGCCGTGATACTTGCCAAAGGGGCTGTTACTAAGTACTGCCGTGCAGGGTGCCCAATCTTTTGCTTCGGGCCCCTTTTCCTTTTTTGTTATTTTGAAACTGTAAAAGATGAAAATAAAATGTAATCTTTCTTAAAATATTAAAGAAATGTGTAATCTTTAACATTATGACTTTTCGAAATCATGTCATCTTTTACTCGCTTGGATATTCACAGTAAAATAAATTTTGACTAGGGGTGTCCAAAGTTTTGCACGCCACTATATATAGAAGAAGAGTGAGAGTGAAGGCAAGTGGGATAAGACAGGGGAAAGGAGAAGGTGAGGATGGAGGAAAGAGGCTGAGGGAGAGGGGGTGTGCTGAACGATTAGAGAGGGGTGAGAGAATGGTGAGGGCGAGGAAGAAAGGAGGGATAAGTAGTAGATTGCTCTGTGGAGAAGGGAGGGAGGAAGATGCTCCGGGAGCTGCTCACATTTGGACACGGTGTTGGGGAGTCCCATTCCTTCTGTGGCAATATAGGACCAGGTAAGTAACACGAAAATTTCAAAAATACACAACAAAAGACAAACAAATTCGAGACGATGAAGGCAGAAAGTAAGAGAAACCAGAAATTATACAACACATTACAGAATCCTGTAACAGTTTAACTCAAGCTTAACACAGGCACAATCTGTTGGCAAGCATCATTCACCAAAATCATGCTTTAAATTGCAAACCCATGAAAGAGGCGTTCCAGTACTACAAATAGAATGCTGAGGGAGCTTTAGAGTTAGAGTACAGGAATTTTATTATGACCTAGAGATAGAGCAATACATGATACACATCCAAATATAATATCACAGGATAAAGCAGCAAAAACAATTTACTTAATAGTCAACCAATCACAAATAAGAGATAAATCTGCAGGTGTGTGTGTGTCATTCCAAAAGCACATGATATACAGAAATCAGTACGTGAAAAACAATAGAAATATGGTGACTTGAAAAAAAGAAAATTGAAAGACTATGGTATATGAACAGGGTATACATTGCCCCAATTGTAATATCTGCTGGTGGCTTCATCCCAAAGTCGCTGTACAACAATAATTATACCTACACAGGTATATTTATGTGAATCTCCAGAAAGCTACCATAATAAACATTACTAGAATAGTAGGAAAGATCCCAGCAATTGAAAAACGAGTTTTAGCTGACAAAAAAAAAAGAAAAATATTAATAGACATGCATTTGTACTGGAGTGAATGCCGAAGAGATTGAACATGTAGTTTCCTCGGATGGAAATTTATCAGAAATCGGGAGGTGAGATGACATTCCTTCCTTGAGGCAGGGTAGACATTGCGGTTTTCCAATGAAATTTGAACAATTGTAAAAAAATAATGGAACAGTTGTGTAGTGTTGAGCAACAGACCACAATACTAAACACGACTCGAATTGTCGGAACGGCTTTGTTGTCATTGAGAAGTCATTAGAAGTCATTACAGAGTCATTAAAAGTCTTTGTTACCCACCCTAACCCCCAAACAGCTGGGGAATTGGGGAGGAAAGGTGCCTTTCTCACAAAGTAATGCAAGCCACCTTTAGAAATAGACTTTCTGCAGATGATAATTGGACCTTGAGGAGTCATTCCCCTGTGCTGGTGAACGTATCACTGAGCTGATACAAACCCACTGGACACTGCCGAACTCGACAGTTACAATTCGGGTCTGTGTCCTGGCTGATGTTGTCTGCTCATCGCGTGTTGACGGATCCGATGTTGGGTGCAAACGGAGGGTCAACCAGAGGGACATATGTGGGAGGAGTATAGCTGAGACAGTGGGGTTTGTAGGATGAGAGACCGAGTCAGAGAGAGGAAGCGGCGGCGTCATTGGGAGAAGGGGTAGAAGGGGGAGCGGTTCCCCATTACAACCGCTCCAGTGTAATCATCTAACATTTATTCCCGCTTCTCTCCCACTTGTATAGAAACTTCGCGGTTAGTCGGCTCTGCTGACAGCCACCGGACTGTCCAGGGTCGGTGTGACTTCTGTCCCAGCAAACCAGAAATCTGGGAGGTTTCCAATAACAGAGCGATGGCCGTGTAAATATTACCCATATGCCGTTGTGCATCGGCAAGGAATAGCACATTATACACCGCATACAAATATAACGTGAGTATATTTACTAATTCCAGCTTTAGCGAATTGTAATTAAAAGGAAAAGAAGAAAACATCAAAAGGCCCACACACCCATGATTTCAATGTTATGTGTTTTCCGTTTGATTTGCGAGGGGAGTGGGGTTTGGAGTCGATAGTTTTGTTCTGTTTTGCGGGGGATTTGGAGCGTTGGCGGTCGTGATGTTGTTCCTTTCAGTGCGGTGACAGACGGAGCCAGAGAGAGGAGGTGGCGGCGTCAGTGGGAGCAGGGATGGTCAGTGGCAGGAGGGGGAGCGGTGCCCCATTACAACCTCTCCACTGTAATCATCTCACATCTATTCTCGCTTCTCTCCCACTTGTATAGAAACTTCGCGGTTAGTCGGCTCTGCTGACAGCCACCGGACTGTCACCTTTCTCACACAATGTTGGTCTAGGGGCGGTGTAATTTCGGTACCAGCAAACAAGAAATCTGGGATGTTCCCAATAACGGAAATCCGACTGGAGCGTTGGAGCTGTAAGTATTACCCATATGCAGTTGTGCATCGGCAAGAATAGCAGATAATACACAGCATACAATTGTAACGTCTGTATATTTAAAATTACAGCTTCTGTGAACAGTTATTAAGAGAAAAAGAAGGAAAATCCATTCACAATTAAACCAGTATAAATGCACACAGCGATGGAGCTCATATCTTCCAAAAGCCTGGTGTGCCCATTGCTCACGGCGCCGACTCGTATCACCGTCACCGGTAAAACTTCCCATCTTGGCCTCGTTCGGATCGGGCCTTCCTGTCGGATCAAAACCTATGGCCGTCTCCCCTGATCTTCCCCTCTCCCCAGCTCCCGCCAAATGACCCCGAAACCCAGCAGTGTCCCTCACAAATTGCTCTCCCCCCAGCTTTCTCTAGAACCTTCTCCCATTCCACCATCCTGAATGGATGACACATTGGTTGATCATCATCGACACTTATCTTTAACTGAAACTTAAACACTACCGACGGAGCACACCGCTTCTACAGAAAGCGACAAAATGAAATCTTCTACAGCGCTCGCAGTGGAAATGTTAACTCCGGCAATACATATATCTGGAAAATCTTTGATATGGTCGCTAGCTTTCCTTCCTATTTCATATTTCCCCTTATGCCTTTTTAGTCACGTTCTGGTGATTATTTTCTTAAAGTTTTACAATCCTGTAAGTTCCCACCATTTTTTGTTCTGTTATATGACCTCTCATTTGATTTAATGTTGGCTTTGACTTCCCCGTCAGCCATGGTTTCGTCATCAATCCTTCTTCTTATTCGGGATGTGTGAATTTTCGGAATTGCTCCCAGAAACTCCAGACATTTGGTTCCTGCGAATGTCCCCTTCCAATCAGCTTTGCCCTACTTCTCTCTCATGCCCGTGTGATTCCTTTTACTCCACTGTAGTACTGAGAGATCTGACTTTCCCTTCTCCCTCTCAAATTGCGGGGTGTATTCTGTGGTATTATTTTTAAAATACATTTACGGGATGTCAGCGTCGCCAGCTAAGCCAGCATTTATTGTCCATTCCTAGTATTTTGATCACTGTCTGCGAAGAGTTCCTCCACTGTAAGCTCCCGAAGCAAATCCGGTTCAGTACGCGCACCCGATCCGGATTAACCGAGTCCCCTGTGGGTCAAGCACGAGCTGCTCTGAAATGCCTTCTCGCAGGTATTCTACAAGTTCTCTCTCTTCAGAAACAACACCAAACTGTTTGTCGCAAACTGCCTGCCTTTTGAAATCTTCTTGCTAACAGGATCACGACTCACGGCGTCTGTTTTTAAACCAAATACTCCGTCCTCAGCCCGATCTTCCCGATTCAATTCCTTCCGACAAATTAGTTCAAACCCTCCCGAACAGCCGCCGTTTTTGGTCCAGGTGTAAAGTGTCCTTTCTGTGCAGGTCGTACCTTCCCTAGATAATATCCCAACGATCCGGGGACGTCGAGAGAGAGAGAGAGAGGGAGAGAGAGAGAGAGAGAGAGAGAGAGAGAGAGAGAGAGAGAGAGAGAGAGAGAGAGAGAGAGAGAGAGAGAGAGAGAGAGAGAGAGAGAGAGAGAGAGAGAGAGAGAGAGTAAGAGGAGAGCAAAACAAGAGGAACAGGACGAGAGAGATCGGTAGCAGATGGAGAATAGGGAGAGTGCATGGGGTGGAGGGGGAAAGGTTTTGAGAAAGACCGGTGTAGAGAAGGTGTAGAGACAGTGCGAGAGGTGGGAAGAGGTGGAGAGAGAAGGAAGATCGAGGGGAATTCGGCGGGTGGAGAGCAGAGGAGAGAGTTGTGGAGGGAGGAGGTTCTGGGTAGGGAAGAGTTGTGGGCTGGAAGATTGATGGGGCAGATAGGGAAAGAGGAGAGACGGTCTGGCGATTGGAGTTGGTGGTGCGCTTCATCGTTGTCCTTCTCCAGTGGCGTTTGAAGCCTGACTTCAGCGCGGAGACGGGTTAAGCCCGCGGAGTAGCGAGCTGAACCGGCCGCTCCCTCTCCACTCTCCGGTAAATCCGGACCACTTCCATCGCGCTCGGCGCTTGGACCATCCAAACCTCGGGCCGTTCCACGATCTCCGACACCCTCCAGCTCTCCAGCCTGTCCACGGCCCCGCGATTCGGCCTGTCAATGTCCTTCCTAATTCTTCCCCGCCAGTTGACACGATATCGGTTCTCTTCTCGATCTCGGGTCTAGGCCCGGTCCCCGCCGCCTCCACTCTATTTCGGCTCTGCTTGCCTCGGTTCTGCCGCATTGACTCACGAAACGCCTCCATGTCCTCTCCGGCTAGGGTCAAATATCGGCTCATTCCCCGCTCTCGGGTCCGGGTCCGGCCGCGTCGAGTTGGCCCGCAACCGTCTGCACCCTCGATACTTCAGTTCACACCGCAAACATGCCGGATCGTAAAGACGATTCAAAAACTCCACTCGGTTCGGATGATCTCTCAGACATTTGCCTTTTTGCTGTTCCTGCCCGGATTAAATGAAGCGGACAGTGGAGCAGAACTTCGATGCGAAACTATCCTTCTTCACCGCGGTAAATCTTCGTCAGTGGGAAGTGATTGGCTCCAGGTAGACTGATCAAGGTAATGTCTGAGCAAGGGAGAGTCACAAATTTGTGAGAGGTGCGGGCGAGGGAGGAACTGCAGGAGACAGGGAGTGTTGTAGGTGAAGGACGCGGTGATGGATCCCCGGAGGTGTGTAGGGGAGGGAGGGAATGGGCAGAGAACTCGGGAAGAGACTGGGAGACGAAGTTCTGTTGGGGTATTGAGGAGGAAGTGGGTAACGGAAGCGAGATAGGCTGTAGGGGAGGGAAGGGTGAGGTAGACAGAGAGGGCTGTCGGTATCTAAGGGAGTGATGAGCGGGGTAAAGTGTTCAGAGATGGGAGCGGAAATGGGGGGGGGGATGTGGTATCCGTGAGGGAGCGGTTGCTGGAATGGTATGGGACACAGCGGAGCTGTGCTGGGTAGGGAAGGAGCGACTGACACGCTGAGGCGCCGAGCAGGTGGAGAGGTGACGGAGGCGCGGAACTTTTTCCTGGAGGGAGGACTTCTCAGAGTCCGAGTGAGTCATTGGGAAGGGAGGGGCAATGGAGTTGGGGATTGGAGTACAGGTGGATGGATGATGAGGAGAGGGGCGATGTAATGACAACCTCTCACCGTCTCGCACCCACAGTTCGATACCGGACAGACATTAAACTATCTCCAGCTTAAACCGCTTTCTCAGCGTTGTGAAGAGCCGCCCCTCTTTGGATGTCAAGGAAACTACGGGAGGAACGAGCCTCAGGTTCCCCACCTCCGTGGGAGGCGGAGGGACTGACCACGCAATCTCACCAACCCTTCCCCCTCGCTCTGCTTCAGCCACCAATATCAGACCTACAACTCCACAGATCTCCCACCAGCAGGATCCTCAACCAGCACTAACGCGCCGTGCTCGCAGACAACAACCACACCACACCGACAATCAGTCGGCTGTTACACGGGGGTGAGGGAAGGGAGCACGACGGGCTATTGACTAGACACATCACTCACTCAGGTGGTTCAATATCACCGTGATGTGTATTTACTGGATCTTCCAGGGCATCGCCAAATGCCCACTAACCAACCGACTCCCCATCGCTGTTCTGAAGGTGGGGTTAGAATGCAGTGGCCACTCTGCCCACCAACTCACCACTCCCTCATTACCTCATGTGGAGGGTATGGTTACTGTTGAGCGCATTAGTGTCGTTAATCCGCCCAGTCCTCTCTGCTGTCCCGGTATCCGATCGGTTGATTCTCCTTCTCTTTTTCCTCTGTTCCGATCTCCTCCGAAGCACTCAGCCTCTCTTCCTATCTCTCGCCTCACTCCCTATCTATTACTCAGTTTCTCCCAGCCTCCCTCTTTCTCTCCCCTTTTCGTGTGGTGTCTCACTTTTCACTGACGAAGGAAGATGTTTCCGTGTTTCTACGTTTTGAGTTGGACATAATGGGGTTTATGGAGTTTTTGCGATCTCACACTAATGGTTTCTGTGTTCCGTGTTTTTCGCCCATTCCTTTCCATTTTGGTTTACGAGGGGAGTGGGGTTTTGGGCGGGGCAGGGGGTTTGGGGTTTGGTGATCGGGACGCTGTTCCTTTCTGTGCGGTGTGGGGTTGATATTTCTCTCCGAACGGCTTTTCCATTCTCTTACCGTCTTAATCCTGTCTCGGTAGGTGCACGGATGGGAAGGGGTGTGGAGGACTAATGACTCGGTGCACGCCGAGAGACAAGGCTGGAAAGCAGGTAGGCACAGAATTGGAAGGGAGAATGACAATAGAACCATAGAACATTTCAGCACAGAAACAGGCCTTTTGGATCTTCTGGGCTGTGCAGAACCATTTTTCTGCCTAGTCCCACTGACCAGCACCTGGACCATATCCCTCCATTCGCCTTTAATTCATGTACCAAGTTTTTCTTAAATGTTAAAATTGAGCCCGGATTTACAACTTCATCTTGCAGTTCATTCCACACACACGCACAATTCTCTGCGTGAAGAAGACGCCCCGCCACCCCATGATCCCTATAATCTTTTCCCCCTTCACCCTTAACCCATGTTCTCTGGTTTTATTTCTCCCCTAGCCTCAGTGGAAATAGCCTGCTTGCATTCACTCTATCTATACACATCATGATTTTATGTACCTCTATCAAGTCTCCCCTCATTCTTCTACGCTCCAGGGAATAAAGTCCTAACCTATTCAACCTTTCTCTGAAACCCAGTTTCTCAAGTCCCGGCAACATCCCTGTAAACCTTGTCTGCACTCCTTCAACCTTATTAATATTCTTCCTGTAATTCGATGACCAACACTGCTCACAATACTCCAAATTCGGCCACACCAATGCCTTATACAACCTCAGCATTACATTACAACTCTTATACTCAGTACATTGATTTATAAAGGCCAATGTACAATAAGCTCTTTTTACTACTCAATCTACCTGGGACGCCACTTGTAGGGAATTTTGTATCTGTATTCATAGATCGCTCTGTTCTACTGATCTCCTCAGTGTCTTACCATTTACCTTGTTTGTTCTAATTTGGGTTTTCCTTCCAAAGTGCAATACCTCACATTTGTCTGCATTAAGCTCCACCTGCCATTTTTCAGCCCATTTCTCCAGCTAGTCCAAATCCCTCTGCAAGCTTTGAAAACCTTCCTCATTGTCCAATACGCCTCCAATCTTTGTTTCGTCAGCAAGGTTGCTGATACAATTTACAACATTATCATCCAGATCATTGATATAGATGACAATAACAGTGGTCTCCGCACTGATCCCTGTGGCACACCACTAGTCACAGGCCTCCACTCAGAGTAGCAATCCTCCACAACCACTCTCTGACTTCTCCCATTGAGCCGATGTCTAATCCAATTTACCTACCTCACCATGTATAACTAGCGATTGAATCTTCCTAACTAACCTCCCATGCGGGACCTTGTCAAAGGCCTTACTGAAATCCATGTAGACAACATCTACTGCTCCCTTCATCCTCTTTCCTTGTAACCTCCTCGAAAAATTCTAATAGATCTGTTAAACATGTCCTACCACGCACAAAGCCGTGTTGAATCTTCCAAATAAGTCCCTGCCTATATAAATACTTGTGGATCCTATCTCTTAGTACTCCTTCCAACAATTTACCTACTCCTGACGTCAAACTTACCGGCCTATAATTCCCCGGGGTCAGGTTGTGTGCGTGCTGTTCGATAACTCTACAAACTCTCCTTTAGCATCCTGCCGAGTAACTCATCTACCCCTGACGTGAGGTTGGTCGATGTTCTTTAAGAGAACCCATCCCGCTTCTAAATGAACAATAACATTTATTATTGGCTTTCTAGAATCTTGCTTGTGGGTTGGAAGAAGCCAAATGCATTGGTCAAATCCGCACTTTACCCATCTCCTCCCTCTAAATAATGTGCAGTAAATCCCGTCAGGCGCTGGAAACGTAACCCGGTTAATGCTCTTTAAGGACCAGACGCGACCTCCTCAACGGTCACATGCTTATACAAATTTAAAGGCGTTTTGTATCTCCGCATGGTTTTGTATGCTTGCAGGATAGTGAAGGTATGGTCATACACACCGACGGCGGGGGAAAAAACCCTTCAGCGCATGTGCAAAGCGACGGGGATCTATTCGAGCTAATTCCTTTCCCAAGAGAGATGGGTCAAACGCAGGCTCTTGTTTTCTCACATCTTATTTATTTAGAATTAGTTTAGTGTCATTTTATATCTTTTCCCGAGAATGATGCGGAAAAAAAACAACCGATATAACACAGTAATGTTAAACCTGACCCATAATGTATTCAGGAGATATGCGTTGCAAGTCTTGTTTTTTACTCATAGTGGTGAGTGTCTGGAAAGAATTACAGGGGCGATGGTAGAGACAGAGGCGATGGAGGGTATTGGAATCCACAGGAGTATAGGGAAAAAGTGACCACTACATCCCTCCCTCCCTCGATCAAGATGCACGCTCCTTCATCCGCTTCTGGTCCACACCGCTGCTGCTCCTAACGTCCAGGAGCTGACGGTCCATGGGACACTCCCCCCTGAAATAACATATGAGCGATCAGGCGGTGAATGTGAGTATCTGGGGCCCGGACTGAAGACACTGCTGCCGCCGCCAGTCTCCGCTCAGTGCGCGGCCTGAGTAATGAACTGAAGCACCGAGGTGAACGGATATTTCACCGCGCTGATCACCTGCTCCCTGAATTTCGACTGAGTGACCGCGTAAATAAATGTGTTCGTGCAGCAGCTGAAATTCTTCAGCAAACCTCCGACATTGTGAAAGATCCATTCAGAATCATTGAAATTAAATCGTATTCCTTTGAGCTCATAATACAAGAAATTTATAAACCACGTCATCCACAAGAGGATGAAGCTGCCGGAGAGTGTGAAGAGCAAAATCACAGACCTCCTCCGGCTCTCCATCTCCGGGTCCCTGCTGTTCTTCCCCTTGCTCTGACCCCTCAGCCCCTTACGGACACGACTGGCAACAACAATGTGCCTGACCGTCAGAGCGTTGAGCAGCAGAATCAACACGAAAGGGATGACCGGATTGAAAATCATGTCGAGCCAACGGTTCACTACCCATCCGAGGTCAGTGGAACTGTTGGCCGTGACTTTACAGAACCACCGTACATTGTTGACTATCTCTCTGGGTTCAAAGAGAAAGTAGCGGGGAACGTTTTTCAGAAAGGACAGCACGCCGGTTGTTGTGAGAACCACAGCCGCAGTTTTCCCGGTGCAATATTTTGTTTTCAGCTTCTGACAGCAGATGGCGACAAACCGATCGAAAGTGAATGTGACGGTGAACCAGACAGAGCAGTATGTGGCTGTGAGCCGCAGTACTTCGATAACCTTGCACGCAGGGGTAATCCTCAGAATACTCCACGGAAAGTAATACTCTAAGACTTGACGCACAAGTACCTCTATGACTACAGTCAGCAGATCCCCTACTGCCATGGCCACCAGGTAGCGAGTGGTGCAGGTAGAGAGGCCGCACTTTCCCCGGGACAGGATCACAATCGCCACTAAATTCACTGCAGAGAGAGAGAAGAGAACAGACGCCGGGCATTATTAAACTCATTCTGCGGGAATGGACACAGGTTCGGGATTCAGTCAGAGGTCAGGAGACTAGATGCAGAGAACGGCTGCTCATCCAACACCAAACTTGGGTCACACTGTCTCTGACCTGCCTTCTTCAGTGTTGCGATGAGCGATGTGTCGGTAATTGTCGGGCTTAAACACGAGCGCCATGAACAACAACGATCGGTAGTTAACGCGATTCTAGTCATTGATTTCCAATGACTGTCCGCGCCTATAGAAACTCAGCACCTGACAGGACCGAAACATTTTCCACAGGGAAACAGGAGCAAGGGTCTAGTCTGAAACACAATGTCTGAAATTCAGTCTCGGGAAATCGCTCCCAGTCACACCCTCCCAGAGTGCCGCTCGTCCACAAGAATGGGACAACATTGCCAGGGTGCCATTGAAACTTCCCAGTCACAACTTCCCGGAGGATTCCCATCTCCCTACACTGGGACAATATGGTCGTTAAAGGACCAAGTATTCACTCCGGTCAATAACTTATAAACAGTTGACACCACGATGTATAACATTCCTAGTCTCACATTCCCGAAGAGTTGCCTGTACCCAGCATTGGTACCACTCTGAACAAAATTCCATCAAATGCAAGATCAACGTTCGAGTCGATCCTGTGAGTTAGAGGAGAGACAGGGGTTTAGTTCCGTTTGTCATGAAATCTGATAAATCAGAATATTGGAGAGTCAGGATCGATATCACTGACGGATATTACTGCCACGCATCAAGGGGAAAGCTTGTAAAATGACACCAAACAGCTCACACCGGTTTACAGACAGAAGCGCCAAACATGAATAGATGTGCTCGCTCACCAGGAACTCCAATAGCGACAATGAACACGTTCAATATTCTGTACACAGGCTGGAACCTATCCAACAATGCGGGCATTTCCTCCGGCGAGTGATCTGGCCCCGTGTGCTACAGAAGATCTCTCGGAATAAAATGTCGAGGCTGCACATACCAGGGGTTTTAATGATATTTCGCGACTCCTCGGGGACAGGTTTCAACTGATATAAAAACAAATATTTTTAATAATTTATTTACAGTCTCATTACGTCAGCCATGTGCAGTCCCTGGTTGCAACACTGTGATTACCTCAGTGAATTAATTGTGAAACTGACAAAATGGAGATTGTGATGTGACTAAGGGTTTGTAAATTCCGAGTGTCATTCCTCCAGCAAAGGGGATAGAATATTGTTTCAAACACCATCAGATCCAACTCTCCACCTTACCTCGCGTCAGTGCGACTCCTGTCCATCGGCTGAGCAGATCAACTGAGAGTAAAGCGGCCTCTCCACTCTGATTCTCCACTAATTGTAATCACAGCTCATCTCACTGTAAACTCATCTCCTACTCCCGATACAGGAAACCATCCTCAGCTTGTTTGGATGAAGTGTATCAAACTTTGTCCTGGGTCGTAAACCTGTCTACGTTCACCAGTTCTCAGAAGCTTTTTGACCATCTGTGTGGATTTGTTGGAACCACCAAAAGTGACTGAACCTTCAAAGTTGTTTCATCAGCTGCAAAGTGCTTCCACTGCAAATCTGTACTTCAGAGGAACCGTTTGTCAGACACAACATCTTTAATTGTGACATTGTAGCTTGAGTTACTGTATTGAATCACCTATTGTTACCATTATCACCAGGATAAAAACCTCTTGACGTAATTTGAGTTTGCGAGTCTCTGCCGAGACTGGGTCCAAGAAAATGTCTTTTTGTGGTGATGAATAAACACTTTCATATCCACCAAGCTGTCAAGTGTCTTCAGTGTGACTCGCTCACAGTCAGAATATTTGGGAACTCCTTCAGGACCCAATCCTGAACCTAATGCATGACCACCAAACTCAGCAGTCTGAGGGATGGCAACAAAGCAGTTGACTTTTGAACTGAATGTCCCGACTAATCTAAGCAACCATTCAATTAGCCGTCTGAACTTCTTTATCGGCATCTCACTTTCTCTCTACTCGCAACAGGGATCATGCCATTAACAGTATACTGTCTCCCTAGACTTACCCCATACAGGTGCAACACCTCACATTTATCTGGGTTAAACTCCAACGGCCATTTCTCTGCCCAAATCTGCCTCCGATCTATTTCGCGCTCTATTCTTTGCCAGTCTTCTACGCTATCCACAACTCCACCAAACTATGTATCATCAGCAAACTACATTTTCATCCGGGTCAGCGGACCTCAGCACAGACCTCTGTGTAAATTGACGAATTACAGTCTTCCAGCTCTATTAAGACCCTGCAGACACTGGACCCTGTGTACTATCGACACGCCAGCTCCGAAACAGAAAAGAAAAACAATTCTCCATGGACCCCATTCAGCTTAATCGTCTGGACTAGCCTCTCATCAATGATTTTGCCATAACAAACTCCATGTAGACAGCATCATCTGTCCTTCCCTCGTCAATCCCTCTCGTCACGTCGTCCAAATAATTATTAGACAAGACCAGCCCCGCACAAAGCCATGCTGGCTCTCTCTAATTACTCCATGGGATTTCAAATGCTCATGTATAATGGCCCTCAGAATTTTCGCCAGCAATTTCCCTACAACTGACGAGAAACTCTCCCGTCTGTAGTTCCCAGATTTTTCCCTTTTTATTTTCTTAAATAGAGATACTGGCCATTCATCCGGGACCTCACCTGTGCCGAGAGGGCACGAACATGCTGGTCAAAACCGCAGCAGTCTTGTCCCTTGCCTCCTTTAAAAACCTGGGGTACATCCCATGAGGCCCTGGATTCCTCCACCTTAATACTCAGTAGGAGGCCCAACACTTCCTCCTGCTTGATCTCTAAGCACCGTAACGTGTTTATACACTCAGCACTGATCTCCTGGGCCTCCATGTCCTTTTCCTTGGTAAATACTGAAGCAAAGTACTCATGAAGTGCCTGACGCACATTCTCCGCAGACAAACAAATGTTACCCCTTTAACCCTGAGTGAACCCACCCTCTCCCGAGTTATCCTCTTGGTCTTGATGTACCAATGAAAAGCCTTGGGATTCTCCTGACAATCCTCATAGAAATAACACATGAGGGATCAGGCGGTGAATTTGAGGACCAGGGGCCCGGACTGGAGACACTGCTGCCACCTCTAGGCCTACTCAGTCTTCTATGGGAAAGGATCTTGGCAATTGTAGGGATGACTGTCTTCTGAGTCCCTCACAGTCAGAATCCCTGGAGACTCCTTCAGGACCCACCACTAAACCTAATGCCTGGCCAGCAAACTCAGCAGTCTGAGGGATTGGGCTGAGCAGGATTTTATAAAGTTGCAACATAGCCTCCTGACTATTGAACTGAATGCCCCGACTAATATAAACAACCATTAAATAAGCCTTCTTAATTTATTTATCGACATCTGCACCCACTTTCTGGGAGCTAAGAAATTGGATTTCAAGTTCCCTCTTCCCGGCAACGCGGACCTTGCCTTTAAAAGTATACAGTCTGCTTGGATTTACCCCATACAGGTGCAGCACCTCACACTTATCTGGGTTAAACTACAACTGCCATTTCTCTGCCCAAATCTGCCCCTGATCCATATCGCGCTGTATTCTATATTTGTATTAGCGAGCAAGTGTACAGGCGGCGGCTGCGTGTATTTGAGACACGGGCAGATTTCTGCCCCGCATGGAAGTGAAAGGTGATGGTTGAAAGTCAGGTCGTGTCACGGTGCTTGCTGTTTAACGCTAGCTTAATTTCGTCCCGCCTCTTTGAGACTTCGAAACTTGTAGCAGAAGGTCTGCAGTAGCAGAGGACCACACCAGGTCTCAGTCATATACCTAATGAAGTGACACTGAGGGTCTATTTACTGACGGACCCTTTGCAGCTTCCCTGGGCAGAGGATTTCTTATGAGTAAAGCACGTCCTCCTCATCTCTGTCTTAAAGCTGTTTCCCAAATCTTGAGGCTATGTTCCCAAAGTCTAGTCTCACCTCCCAGTAATGATTTTCCTGCCCCTGTTTCACCCATCTCTCTATCATTGTTTGATCTGTTTCCATGACCCCTTCTCTTCTGAAGCACAGTCAGTTTACTCCCAGGAGATTCATAGGCTTAACCCCGTCCTCTCCACAATCAATTCCTCCTCACCATCCCCAACGCCAGTATATTTTCCGTGACGTAATGTTACAGGTCTGCAAAATGTTTTTACACCAAACTTGGAGTGTTGTGTTGAGCTCTGAACGTAGAACGTAGAACATAAAATAGTAGGCTAAAGGTTCAATCAATTCGGCCCACTTGCAAAGAAAAAACATCAAATCAAAAAGGCCGAAGCACTAATCCCTCCTTCTGACACGATGTCGATAAACTTCCGTCTACCTAATGTCCATGAGCCAACCCAAATGACTGTTGAAATCCTCTCATGTGTTTGCCTCCATCACCATACCAGGTAGCGCATTCCAGACATCCGCCACTCTCTGAGTACAGGTACTTGCCTCTCACATTACCCTTGATTCTATCCCCTCTCACTTTCAATGCACGCCCTCTGATATCAGGCATTTCAGCACTGTGGAACAGACACTCCCTGTCCTGACTATCTAAGCCTCCCACAATGTTACAAGCCTCTATCAGATCTCCCCTCAGCCCCCGCTGCTCCAGAGAAAACAGTCCACATTTATCCTGCCCCACATGTCAGCACGCCCACTCTAAACCAGGCAGAATCTTGGTAAACCTCTTTTGCACTAACGTCAAGGCCTGAACGTCCTTCCTATGTTGGGGCGTCCGGATCTCATGCATACTGTCCCTCAGAATTTTCGCCGGCCATTTCCCTGCAACTGATGAGAAACTCTCCGGTCTGTAGTTAACAGACTTTCCCTTTTTTCCTTTCATATATAGAGATACTGGCCATTAATCCGGGATCTCGCCTGTACCGAGAGGACACGACCATGCTGGTCAAACCCGCAGCAATCTTGTCCCTTGCCTCCTTCATTAACCTGGGGTACATCCCATCAGGCCCTGGTGTCCTTCACCTTAATACTCATTAGGAGGCCAAGCAGTTCCTCCTGCTTGATCTCTAAACACCGTAACTTGTTTATACACTCAATGCTGAAGTTCTGAGCCTCCATGTCCTTTTCCTTGGTAAATTCTGAAACAAAGTAGTCACTAATTGCCGCACGCACATTCTCCGCAGACAAGCAGATGTTCCCATTTATCTCTGAGTGATCCCACCCTCTCCCGAGTTATCCTCTTGCTCTTGATGTACGTATGAAAAGCCTTGGGATTCTCCTGAAATCTACTTGCCAAGGACATTTAATCCCCCCCCCCCCCCGGTCCGGCTTTCCTAATTCCACTCCTCCTTCTTTACAGGCTTCTTTATACTACTTTAGTGCATCGTTTGATCCTGAAACTTTATCTACTTTTCAGTTTTCATCTTGACAGCATTCATCATCTCTCTGGACATCCAAGGTTGTCCTATCTTTCCATCCCCGTCCTTCATCTTAGCAGGGACACACCATTCCTGTAGTCTATGCTATTGATCTTCCAGCACTCTCCGCGTGTCTGAGTTGGATGTGCCCGAGTAAAGGTCTTCCCAAAGAACCCTTCTCAGTTCATGCCTAATGCGTCCTACTCCAATTTAAATCCCTCCCAGAAGCATTATATCAAACCTTACCTGTTGCTGTCGTGAGAGTTCATGAGATAAGATCACCGTTCTCTAACTGCTCTCGCACTGAAAGGTTAATCCCCGGCCAGGCTCATTACCCAACACCAGGTGCAGTCCGGCCCCTTCCCTCGATGGACAGCCCATATATTGATTCAATAAACTGTGCAGCATCCGCTTAACAAATCCAGCACTAATTAACGCGCTTGCACGCAGAAGGTCCCCGTTAACACCCAGTAGTAACGGCGACATCAAGGAGCAGATAGGAAGATAGATTCTGGAAAGGTTTAATAATAACAGGGGTGTTTTGGTGGGAGTTGTTAATTTCCCAAATATTGATTGGCATCTCTCTCGAGCAAGTGGGCTAGATGGTGTGTACTTTGTTAAGTGGGTTCAGGAATGTTTCCTGAAAAAAAGACATAGATAAGCCTACAAAAGGAGAGGCTGCACTTGATCCGGTATTGGGAAACGAAGCTGGTCAGGTGGCAGGTCTCTCAGTGGGAGAGCATTTTGGAGTTAGTGATCACAATTCTATCTCCTTTGCCATAGCATTGGAGAGGAACAGGAACAGACAAGTTGGGCAAGCGTTTAATTGGAGTAAGGGGAAATATGAGGATATCAGACAGGAACCTGGAAGCATAAATCCGGAACAGATGTTCTCAGGGAAACGCAGGGCAGAAACGTGGAAAATGTTCAGGGGATATTAGCGAGGAATTCTGCATAGGTACATTCCAATGAGACAGTGAAAAGATGGTAGGGTACAGGAACAATGGTGAACGAAGGCAGTTAAAAATTCTAGTCCAGAAGGAAAAACAAAAAGCCTAAGAAAGGTTCGAAAGGTATTAATAGAGACCATGAAGATTATAAGGCAAGCAGGAAGCAGCTTAGGAATGAAGTCAGGAGAGCCAGATAGGGCCATGAGAAGGCTGGCGAGCAGAAATAAAGAAAACCCACAAATATGTGAAGAGGAGGAGGATAAGATGTGAGAGAATAGGACGAAACAAATGTGACAGTGAAGAATTGTGTATGGAACCGTAGGGTATAGCTGAGGTACTTAATGAGTACTCTGCTTCAGTATTCACTAAGGGAAAGGATCTTGGCAATTGTAGGGATGACTTACATCGGATTGAAAATCTTTAGCATATTCACATTAAGAAATAGGATGTGCTGGACCTTTTCGAAAGCATATATTTAGATAAGTTAGTGGGACCAGACGAGATGTATCCCAAGCTAATGTGGAAGTAGAGGGGAGAAATTGCTTGAGCCTCTAGTAAGGATCTTTGTGTCATCAATGGCAATGGGGGAGGTTCCAGAGGATTGTAGGGTTGTAGATGTTGTTCCGTTATTCACAAAAGTCAGTAGGGATAGCCCAGGAAATTATAGGCCAGGAGATTCTTACTTCGGTGGTTTGTAATCGGATGGAGTAGATCCTGAGAGGCAGAATTCATGAACATTTGGAGAGACATAATATGATCAGGAATTGTTAGCATGGCTTTGTCAAACGCAGGCCGTGCCTTGCGATACTGAAAGAATTTTTTGAAGGTATGACTAAGGACATTGATGAAGGTAGAACACTAAATGCAGTGTATATGAATTTCAGCAAGGCATTTGATAAAGTACACCATGTAAGGCTTGTTGAGAAATAAGCTGGCATGGGATCCAAGCGGACCTTGCCACCAGACTGGCTTGCTCACAGAAGGCAAAGAGTGGTTGTAGACGGTTCATATTCTACATGGAAGTTGGTCACTCGTGATGTCCCTCAGGGATCCGTTGTGGGACTCCTTCCCTTCGTGATTTTTATAAATTACTTGCAAGTGGAGAGAAGTAATGATAACACAAAAGGTTGTTTGTGTTGTGGATAGTGTGGAGGGCTGTCAGAGGTTGCAGATGGAGCTCAACCCAGATAAGCGTGACGTGTTGCATTTTGGTCGGTCAAATATGATGACAAATAGCATTAATGGTTAGTATTCTTGGCAGTGTGGAGGATCAGACGGTTCTTAGCGTCCGAGTCGATAAGACACTGCAAGCTGCTGAGCAGGTTGACTCTGTGGTTGAGAAGGCACAAGGTGCATTGGTCTTTTTCAACCATGGAATTCAGTTTAAGAGCCGAGAGGTAATGTTAAAGCTATATAGGACCCTTGTCAGATCCAACCTGGAGTACTGTGCTCAGTACTGGTCACATCACTGCAGGAAGGATGTGGAAACGATAGAAAGGGTGCAGAGGAGATTTACAAGGATGGTGCCTGGATTGGGGAGCATGCCGTATGAGAATAGGTTGAGTGAACGTGGTCTTTTCTCCTTGGAGTGACGGAGGATAAGAGGTGACCTGATAGCGGTGTACAAGATAATGAGAGGCATTGATCGAGTGTGTAGTCAGAGGCTTTTTCCAGGTCTGAAATGGTTGCCAAAAGAAGACACAGGTGCTGGGAAGTAGGCACAATTTAGATGTCAGGGGTAAGTCTTTTACGCAGAGGGTGGTCAGTGCGTGGAATGGGCTGCTGGCGACGATGGTGGAAGTGGATGCGATAGGATCTTTTAAGAGACTCTTGGATAGGTACGAGGAGCTTACAAAGACAGAGGGCTGCGGGTAACCCGAGGTAATTTCTAAAGTCAGGACGTGTTCGGCACAACTTGTGGGCCGAAAGGCTTGGATTGTGCTGTAGTTTTTCTCTGTTGTCCTCCTCCGGTGGGGTTTCAAAGTCGAAGTCCAAGTTCGTTTATTTTTGAAATTCGTCTGCTCGCAGGCAGACACAAAATAAAAAAATAAATAAATAAAGACGGTCAAACACCGAAAGAGCAGAGAGAGAGAAAAAAAAAAACAATCGGTACAAACAGCAAAAATAATCTAGCATCTGAAGATCCCGAGCGTCCGTCGCCACGGAGCTGTGATCACGGTAATCTGAGTTAAGCCCAGGGACGAGTAAACCTCGCGGAGCGGCGAGCTGAACCGGCGCGCCCCTCGTCACCGGTCCCGAAACCCGGACCTCTTCCATCGATTCATCCAAACCTCGGGCCGTTCCTCCCTCTCAGAAACCCACCCCCAGTTCTCGAGCCTGGATCACGGCGACCCGATTTCTAATTCCGGCCAGCACTTGACACGATCGATCCTTTTGTCTCTCCGGGTCTCCGCCGCTTCCACTCTGTTTCGGCCCTGCTCCCCACGGTCCTGCTGCATCTAATCGGTAAACGCCTGCATGTCCCCTCCAGCTGTGGCCAAACATTGGCTCAGTCCCCACTCTCGTGTCCGGGCACCGCAGCGTCGATTTACCCAGCAAAGCTTCGCCGCAACTGTCTTGGCTTAAGTTCACACCGGAAAGATGCGAGGTCGCCCAGACGTATCAAAACCTCAAATCGTTTATTCTGCTCTCTCAGCCATTTGCCCTGCTTCTCTTCCTGCCCAGATGACGCCTGTCGTGGAGAGGAGCTCCGATTCGAAACTGTCAGTCGGAAGATTTGGCACCATGAATCCTGATCCAGGCAATGTCCGCACAGAGGAGCGTCACAAATTTATGAGGGGTGTGGGCGAGGGATGAGCTGACGGAGACGGGGAGTGATGTTGACCAAGGCGGCAGTAATGGACACGTGGATGTGTGCAGGGGAAGGACGGGTGGCGAAGACGCTGTGCAGTGTAGTGGAAGGAGGAGTATGTGCAGAGAGGGGGCCTAAGATTCGGGGAAGTCTGTAGGAGCGAGTGTGAAAGTCGAGGTTGCGTTGGGGTATTGAAGAGGGAGGGGTTAACGGAGGTGGGATAGGCTGTCCGGTAGGGAGGGGTGACAGGGTGGGGGCGAGTTTAGTTGATGGAGGAGTGATAGAGACAGAGAGGGCTGTAGGTAAATAAGGGAGTGATGAGCGCCCTAGGGTGTTCAGAGAGGTGAGTGGAGTTGCTGTGGGGTGTGTGGGGCATGGGGAGGGAGCGGTTGCCGGAGACGGTGTGGGGCACAGGGGACCTGTGCAGGAGAGGGAGGTTGTGACCGACACATTAAGGTGCGTAGCAAGGGGAGGTGTGAACGGAGGCGGGGAACTCTTTCCTGCAGAGAATAATTCTCAGAGTCTGAGTGAGTCTTTGTAAGGAGGGTTGACGGACCACCCGCTCTCCACGGAATGCCCAACAAGAGGAGCCTCAGCGCCCCACCACCATCGCCATGACCTAGCACACCCCCAACTACACCACTCCGACAATCAGTCGGCTGTAACACGGGGGTGGGGGGGCGGACACGACGGGCTATTGATTAGACGCCCCACTCACCCAGATGGTTCAATATCAGCGTGGAGAGTATCTGCTGGATCTTCTGGTGCATCGGCAAATGCCCTCTCCCCAGCCGATTCCCCAGCGGAGGTTTGAGGGAAGGATTAAACTGCAGTGACCATTCTGCCCACCCACTCATCTCTCCCTCTTCACTCCAGCGAACAGGATTACACGGGTTCTGTCAGTGCGGCCCCAACCTCCACCTCCACTATTACAGCTCGTTGACTGCAGAAACTTCGCTCTAGTAAAACTGTATTCATTCAATTCGGTTAATAGGGTTACAAGGGGTCGTTCACTAAGCTCCCCCCTCCCCCACCATCACAGCACTTTGAAGCCCCGCAGAAAATGGCTATTCGATTGCAAAAGCCTCGCTCTAATAAAATTACATTGGTACAATTGGGTCTCTTGGATGCTGTGGATGCGGGACCTGATCGGCTAAATCTCCTTCTGTTTTTCCTTTGTTTCGATCTTCTCCGAAGTTCTGAGCCTCTCTTCCCATCTGTCTTCGATCCCAATTACTCTCTTTTCCCCAGCCTCCCTCTTTTGCTCCCTTTACTCCCTTCCATAATAACCGGAAGAAACCAGAGTCATCTGACCCTGTCGATCCTGCTCCGTCCTGCAATGAGATCCCGGCAGATTTTGCCGTGGATACAGCGCCACCTACCGTTCCGTGGCCTCTGCCATTTGTCTAAGAGTGCTGCGCTTCTCAGTTTCTCTGTGCCTGTATTTATTAATGATTATCTTAACCATGGCCCTTAAGTACTGGTACCTTCAATTTAACCTTGTGAAGTTAATTGAGACGGGCATGCCTCTCGCTGTGCCAGGCGCGTCGGGCTATCGTGTGGTGTCTCACTTTTCGCTGACATAGGAAGATGTTTCCGTGTTTCTGCGTTATATACTGGACATAATGGCGTTTATGCAGTGTGGCGATCTCACCCTAATGGTCTCTATGATCCGTGATTTTCGCCCATTACTTACCCCTTTGATTTCCGATGGGAATGGGGTTTGAGGTCGATATTTTTGTTCTGTTCTGCGCGGGGCAGGGTGTTTGGGGCGTTGGCGATTGGGATGCTGTTCCTTTCTGTGCGGTGTGGGGATGATGTTTCTCTCCGAATGGCTTTTCTATTCTCTCTTCGTCTCGTTCCTATCTCGGTAGGTGCACGGATAGGAAAGGGTGTGGAAGGCTAATGTCCCGGTGCACGCCGAGAGGACAAGGCTAGAAAGCAGGACCGCACAGATTGGAAGGGCAAAGGTGTCAGTTTGCGTGCTGTTTGATAACTCTACATCTTCTCTCTAAGAACCCTGTCCAGTAACTTACCTACACCTAACGTGAGGTGTGTCTATGTTTTTCAGGAGTACGCATTTCGCTTTTAAATTAACAATACCATTTAGTATTGGCTTTCTGGAAACTTGCTTGTGGGTAGGGAGAACCCAAATGCATTGCTCAAATCCTCAGTATACCCATCTCCTCCCTCTCAATAACGTGCAGTAAATCCCGCCAGGCGCTGGAAACATATCCCACTTAATGCTCTTTAAAAGACCAGACGCGACCTCCTCGATGGCCTTGTACCTAGATTAATTTAAGAGAAATTTGTATGCCTGCAGGATAGTGAAGGTTTGGTCCTACTCTCTGATTGTGGGGAAAGGACACTCCAAGACGTGAGGCAAATGCAGGAAGTTGTTTTTGCACGATTTATTTATGTGTTTGTTTTAATTTAGTGTCATTTTGTAACTTTTCCCGAGACTGCTGCGGGCGTAAAAAACAACCTGTATAATACAATTATGTTAAACCTAACCCATAACGTCTTTTTTCATACTCATAGTGGTGAGCGTCTGGAATGGATTCCAGGGGCAATGGTGAAGGCAGAGGCAATGGAGGATATTAGAAACCACATGAATATGGGGGGAATGGAGGAATGTGGACATTGTGTGGCCAGACGGGATTGGTTCTGCTCGGCATGAAATTACCAGTTCAATTGGTTCAGAACAACACAGTGATCCGAAAGGCCTGTTCCCGTTCTGTCCCTTTCTGGTTTGGTGAGACCACAGCTGGAGAACCGTGTGAATCTCTGGTCGCCCCGCCTCAGAAAGGATGTAGTTAACCTAGACAGGCGCGGGAAGGATTCACGACTTTTGTTACCGAGACAGGAGGAGACTGGATAGTGACTGCGCTCTGATCCCAAATATGAACGTGATGGAACAATGATTGGCCCCTCCGTCGCTACAAGTCCCACTGTCACGGAACATTTGTGAGGCAATGTAATGTGGGGCAAATGAGACAAGCTGTCCGGAAGAAGAAATGTTCGACCTATTTCAAAAACTCCGTCATTAAATTGTGTTCGCTTTCCGCGGTGGTGCCGGATCAAGTGAAGGGAGTGCAGGGAGACTGCAATTGGTTTCTGCGTCCGTAATGGAAGCAAAGGGCTGCGGCTCTGGTTAAACACTTAAAACGATTCGGACTCGTTTTATTCACAAAATCCTACGAGCCGACATTGACTGCGCACTCGTCCCAGAATTGGGACTCTGTCACTGCAGGCGCACGGTGCACGATGTACCGATTGGAAAACAATGAAAATGCATGACCCTTTCCCAACTCCTCCAGCCCCGCCGTGAAACAAAGCAGCTCACTCCAGTTGGGCAATAACGTCCCAATATGGCAAATCACCAGATAACACTGTCCTCCTACTCCTGGCAACACCGCGTTAATCTTTTCGACACTTTTTCCACTTTAACCATATATCGCTGTCTCTCATTCACACAGATAGACAGACAGACAGACAGACAGACACACACACACACACACACACACACACACACACACACACACACACACACACACACACACACACACACACACACACACACACACACACACACACACACACACAATATATATATATGTGTATATAAATCGCTACTTTTCCCAATTATCACAACGCCTCGCAAGTAAGCATTTAATTTCCCCACTCGTCCTTGGGACAATCCTCCCGGAAATACCACAAGGGAGACCCGGCGGTGAATGTGAGGATCTGGGGCCCTGACTGGAGACACTGCTGCCGCCTTTATGACCTGCTCAGTGTGCGGCTTGATTAATGAACTGAATCACCGAGGTAAACGGATATTTCACCGCGCTGATCACCTGCTCCCTGAATTTCGATTGAGTGACCACGTAAATAAATGTGTTCGTGCAGCAGCTGAAATTCTTCAGCAAAGCTCCGACGAGGTGAAAGATCCATTCAGAAAAATTGAAATTGAATCCTATTCCTGTGATCGTCATCCAGAGGAGGATGAAGCTACCGGAGAGGGTGAAGAGTAAAACCACAGACCTCCTCCGGCTCTCCATCTCCGGGTCTCTGCTGTTCTCCCCCTTGCTCTGACCCCTCAGCTCCTTACGGACACGACTGGCGACTAAAGTGTGCCTGACCGTCAGAGCGTTGAGCAGCAGAATCACAGCGAAAGGGATGAACGGATTTAAAACTATTTCGCGCAAATCGTATATTACCCACCCGTGATCAGTGGAAGTATAGGCAGTTAGTTTACAGAACCACGGTACATTGTTGACTATCTCTCAGTGTTCCCAGAGGAAGTAGCGGGGAACGCTTCTCAGAAAGGAGAGCACGCTAGCCGTTGTCAGAACCACAACAGCAGTTTTCCCGGTGCAATATTTCTTACGCTCCATGCTCGATGGCTTTATGCTTCGTCATCAGTCGGGTCAGTCGTTGGTCTCTCTCAACTAAACCATAACCAGTAAAATCAAGTCGACAACGAGAAGTTGCAGGAAATTCTGTCCGCGGCACGTCCCTCATCTGTTGTGCAGGGAATCGACATGTACATTAATGAGTGCGCTTTTCAGGTATTTGTTATGCAGTTCATAAGTTGTGGCATTATTTGCGGTTTTATTTGCTGGCAAGGGAGCGGCGCTGATAAGTACCTGAGCAATGTGTTCTGATATCCAGGGACAGCCGGATCCGTGATGACTCTCGTCCCAGTAACTCTCTCTTCGACCAATTTTGCACGTCCATCTCTCCCAGTCTCTCTGACTTTCCCGGTGTTATATTTGAATGCGTGCAGTACACCAAAAAATATAAAGTAATTTTCAGCATAGTTGCGGATTGGCACGTGTTATGTCGGTATCACTGAATCGTAGCAAAAAGATTATAACTGTGAGCTTAGTGTCCAAGGATACACCTGGTATCGAAGGCACATGAGGGAATGCAGAGGGTGAGGGGTTCCTCCACTGTCAGTAAAAAAAAAAGTAAATCAGTCCATTAGAAAGAGTTGACATAGGGTCGGAAACCGTTGAATCATTGTGGATAGAGCGAGGGAACTGCAAGGTTCAAAGGACCCTGATCGGAGCTGTATACGGACCCTGAAACAGCAGTAAGGATGCGGTCTACAAATCACATCGGGAGGCAGAAAATGCATGCCTTAAGGGCAATATTAAAATGGTCACAGGGGACTTCAATAGGTAGGTAGACTTAGAAAATCAGCTTAATGCTGGATTACAGGAGGGAGAATTTCTAAAGTGTCTACGAGACATATTATTTAGAGCAGCTCGTGGTTGAGACCAATCGGGGATCAGCTAATCTATTATCGGTTGTAGATTCTAGATTACAATGAACCAGAATTGATTAGAAAGTTGAAGGTAAAAGAAGCGTCAGGGGCAAGTAATCATACATTGATGGAATTCACAGTACAATTTGAGAAGTAGAAGCTAAAGTCAAATAGTAGAAAAAAAGTAAAACAGTGGAGTAAAGGGAATTACAGCGGTATGGCCAGAATAGAATGGAAAAGGACACTGGATGAAATAACAGCACAGCAGCAGTGGCTGGAACTTCTGGAAGCATTTCAGAAGGCACGGGAAATACACATCCCAAAGAGGAAGAAGTATTAGAAGGAAGAATCAGTCTAAGAAGGAAGCAGTTGTTGCAGAGAATGGGCGAACTCAAATGCAGGTCACTGGCACGAAGATAGAGTTAGGATGCAGACGAGGGCGTGAGCGTGGCGGGACCTGAACGGCAAACAAGAGGGTGAACGGAAAAGCAGGAGGCAGGAAAAATTTTCTTCACCCAGCGCGTTGCTGGAGCTGAACAACAAATAGGAAACAGGAGGCAGGCAACACTTATCCTGACAGGGAGCGGCAACTGGAAAGACAAACAGCAGGCAACACTTATCCTGACACGGAGCGGCAAATGGAAAGACAAACGGCAGGGAACACTTATCCTGACACGGAGAGACAGAGTTACACAGGTAAACCTCGGTACTGAAGTAAAACCTCGAATACACAATCCTAAGCGGCCGGGAACGTGAGTTACCACACTGGCTAAAACAACGATCTGGCGATGAGTGGATGTGGATGCAGAGCCGGTATATTTATAATGCAGGTCTAGATGAGAAACAGGTGCCGCAATCAATGGGAATTAGGGAAAATGGGGACTTAACGGCCGGGACCGTGACAGAAGTATTCACAACCGTGGCCATCAAGAGAAGTCAAAGCCAAGATTAGAGCCAAAGTAGTTGTGAAGATGTTGGAGACCATTATTAACCATGAGGTCTCACAGTACTTGGAGGCACACGATAAAATAGGCCATGGTAACCATGTCCTCTTCAAGGGAAAATCTTGCCTGAAAAAGCATTGGATATCTTTGGAGAAATAATAAACAAATGTTATCGGTTGATAGTGCCAGGGTCAGAGACATCTTCAATCGTGGACATCAGGGAAGAGGATGAAAGGCTGGATTTCGCTATTTACAGGTGTCAGAGAACGCTTTGGATCTCGTGATCACAGTTCCATTACTTTCAGGATAATTATGGAGAATAATTTAACTGGACCTTGGATTGTGATTCTACATTGATTAAAAAAAATGCCAATTGTGATGGCATTGGAAGAGTTCAGGGCTGTATGGATTGGGTTAAGATGCTTGGTAAGGAAACCTTCACAATTAAAACATTGAGCGTACAGAGTGCGTGGAATAAAAAGTAAGACTATAACGAATTTTGATTTTCGAGAGAGATTAAGGCCTTGGCTAAGAAGGAGGATAAAGTGCATATCAGGCATCGCCAGTTAGGATCAAATGAATAGCCTGGGAAGTATGCATGTGACATTAATGAGAAATTTTAGAACTAAAGAAGGCATGGATTTTTTTTTCGGGCAGATAAGTAGAATCCCCAGAGATATATGAATTCAAGGGACCAGACAGGTGATCTTCGCGATCTGAATCATCAGTTATGGATGGAATCAAATTAGACGGGGGATCGTAAGTATATATATCGTATCTGTATTTGTTTGGGGCACAGCACGCGGTCAAAAAATGTGTCAAAACAGTAGTGAGATCGTGGACCACATACGAATCATGGCGGATGATTGCATACAGTTCTGCTTGCCGCACAATAGGAACGATGTGTTGTGGCTTTGGAGAAGGAGCAGACAAGATTTATCAGGAGACTGCCTGCTTTAGAAGGCATGAGCTATCAAGAGATGATGGACAAATATGGGTTGTTTCCTCTGGAAGCATCGGAGGCTGAGGGGAGTTCTGATAAGAGTTTGTAAGATTATAAGAGGCATAGATACAGACAGCGAGGATAATTTTTCCAGGAGTATAAACCTCAAGTGCCAGAGGTCATCCTTTGGAGGTGAGAGGGGGTAGTTATTAAGGGGATACGAGGTATACGTTTTCTTTTTTACTGACAGAGTGGTAGATGACTGGAATGCGTTGCCTGGTATGGTGGTAGTGACATATACATTAGAGACGTTTAAGAGATTTTTGGATAGGTACATTAAAATGAGGATATTGAGAGATATAGAAGATGGGCATTGGGTATGTAGGAGGAATTAGTTTTTTTAAACATTTGCTTTTTGGTGGGTCGTCATAATATTGTGGGCCGAAGTTCTCTGTTCTCTGTTCTAAGAGGGGATATTGCTGACTTGAGGCAAATTATGTCGGATAAATGTTCAGATCCTGACAGGGTGTCATCTTGGCAGTTGTGAGAGGCTGGTGCATAAACTGCAGGTGCCATGGCAGAGGTATTTCAAATGTCCTGAGCCAAGAGTAAGCTGCCAGAGGATATCTAATGTTCTTCCGTAGTTTCGGAAAGTCTCAAAGAATAAACAGTTCAATTGGTGGCAAGTGAACCTGACATCGGTCGTGGTCAAATGATTGGAAGGTGCTCTAAGAGACGGGATATGTACGAAGTTGGATGTCATTGTTCATATGGTATACTGAATTGCAGATGACACCGAGATTTAGAGCGCAGTTGACAGCGAAGTAGTTTATCAACATTGAAGCATGAATGAAACAATATTAACATGGGCAGAAACATGGGAGGTGGAATTTTATGCAGACAAGAGTGATGTGTGACCGTAGTGGATAGGATTTACACAGAGAATGGTGGGATATCGAGGTGCGCGAGGAGATCTGAGAAGTCGATTCTATAATTCCTACAGAGGGTTGTAGATAGGGTGATAGGAAAAAGTTGGCACATTGGCCTTCATAAAGTAAAGTTTCATGTGCAAGAATTTTGATGCTATGTTGAAATTGTATAGCTTCTCAAAAAAAAAACTTGGAGTATCTTGCGGTTCTTGTCACCTAATCATAAGAAAAATATCAATAAACTTGAACATTCTGGTTTAGCACTATTTACTTATTTTGTAATCCGGTGTAATGTTGTATCTTTGCCCTACATTGTTATTGTAAAAAAAAACACACATAAGAAAGTAATGTTGAACCGATCTCAGAATGTTTAAGGTAGATGTGCGTTTCAGGTTGCTCATAGTGGTGGGTGTCTGGAGTGAATGGCAGGGATGCTGGTTGGTGCAGATACGATGGACGCTATTAGATATCACTTGAATGGAGGCAGGTGGACCTTGTGCATGCAGATGGAATTGGATTCGTAAGACATGAAATTGCCAAACCAATTGGTTCAGAAAAACACAGTGAACATGGTAAACGGGTCTATGTAGGTGAGAGGCCACAACTCTGTGCATCTGCGATCGACCGGCTCAGCAAGGGCGTGATTAACCCCGAAAGGCGCAGAAAATATTCACGACTTTTGTTTCCGCGACTGGAGGACTCGAGTCAGAAGGAGACTGGGTAGTGACACCGAACTGATCCAAAACTGAGGTGATTCAGCAATGATTCTCCTCGTCCCAACCGCAACCTCGTCCGGTGTTGCGAAGCAATTGTAGAGAATGGTAAAGGGTGACAAATAACACATATCGTTCATAATAAAACGTTCGACATAATTCACAAGCACGGTCATTAAGTTGCTGCGTTCACTTTAAAAGTAGTGACGTCAGGGCAGGGCGATTGCTTTCGGTTTTGGTCGTAATGGAAGTAAAGGGCTGCGGCCTGTGTAAAACACTTAAAACGACTCGGGTACGTTTTACTCACAAAATCCAACGACCCTACAGTGACTGTGCACTGATCCCAGAAATGGAACCCCGCCACTCCACCATGTACTGATTTGCAAAACTAAGAAGAGGCATGTGAATTCCCTCCCCTCCCACAAACCTTGCAGTTACTGTGGGTAGAACATAGAAACAAGGCTGGTCACTCCAGTGGAGCTCTTTTGTAGACGCCCAGTTATCAGCAGGACCTTGAACAGTCACCGTCCTCCTTCTCCGAATTTCTGCTACCTTTAATCGTTTCCATTTGGTTCCTTCTCACTCTTGTAAGTTCCAAGTCATAAACACCCAACCTGGCCAAACTCTCCCTATGACACAGGCCCCCTCGTACTAGCGGCATTCTCGTAAATCGTTTCTACACTCCTTCCAGTTTATCCACATGTCTCTCTCTCTCTCTCTCCTCTCTCTCTCTCCCTCTCTCTCTCTCTCTCTCCTCTCTCTCTCTCTCTCTCTCTCTCTCTCTCTCTCTCTCTCTCTCTCTCTCTCTCTCTCTCTCTCTCTCTCTCATCTCTCTCTCTCTCTCTCTCTCTCTCTCTCTCTCTCTCCTCTCTCTCTCTCCTCTCTCTCTCTCTCTCTCCCCTCTCCCCGCGAGCACTGCTCTCTGTTCACCACCTCACTTAGCCATTCCCTCACGACTACCCTTCGCAACCACATGCCCGTCTCACTCGATCGCGATACCCTCTCCTCCCTCCTCTTGTATTCCACACTAGGGGCTGATGCCCCTAGTATCCCGGGGCTGCCAGTTGATGCGACAAAGCACCCAGGAATATCACCTGTGAGGTCAAGCGGTGAGCGTAAGGAGCTCGTACCCAGACAGGAGACGCTGCTGTACGCTCTGGTTTGTTCTCAATACGAGGCTTTATTAATCAACTGACGGACGGTGATGATAGGATACTTCACCGCGCTGATCATCTGCTCCCTGAATTTCGACTGAGTCACGGCGTAAATAAATGTGTTCGTGCAGCAGCTGAAATTCTTCAGCAAGGCTCCGACGTGGTGAAAGATCCATTCAGAAGCAGTGAAGTCGAATCCTTTTCCTGTGATCTCATAATAAAGAAAATTCGCAACCAGCGTCAGCCACAGGAGGATGAAGCTACCAGAGATGGTGAAGAGTAAAACCACAGACCTCTTCCTGCTCTCCATCTCCGGGTCACTGCGGTTCTCCCCCTTGCTCTGACCCCTCAGCCCCTTACGGACACGACTGGCCACTAAAATGTGCCTGACCGTCAGAGCGTTGAGCAGCAGAATCACAGCGAAAGGGATGAACGGATTTAAAACTGTATCGAGCCAATCGTATCCCACCCACCAGGGATCGGTGAAAGTATTGTCCATCAGATTACAGAACCACGGTACATTGTCGATTATCTCCCTGGGTTCCCAGAGGAAGAAGCGGGGAACATTTTTCAGAAAGGACAGCACGCCGGTTGTTGTGAGAACCACAGCCGCAGTTTTCCCGGTGCAATATTTTGTTTTCAGATTCTGGCAGCAAATGGCGACAAACCGATCAAAAGTGAAGGTGACGGTGAACCAGACAGAACAGTATGTGGCTGTGAACCTCAGTACCTCGATAACTCTGCACACAGGGGTAATGCTGAGAAAAGTCCACGGAAAGTAATTATATATGATTTGACGCAATATGACCTCGGTGACGACGGTCAGTAGATCCGCCGCTGCCATGGCCACCAGGTAGATAGTGGTGCAGGTAGAAAGGCGGCACTCTCCCCCGGGACAGGATCACAAGCGCCACTAAGTTCACTGCGGAGAGAAAAGAGAACAGACACTGTGCATTATTGAACACAGTCTACCGGAATGAACACAGGACCGGGTTTCAGCGAAAGATCAAGAGTGTTCGGGAGGGCCGCTTATCTAAACCCAGACAAGTGTAACCCTGTCTCTCACTTGACCTCTTCAGTGCTGAGATAGAGCTATATGTAGGTAATTGTCAGAGTTAACAACGAGCTGCATACATTACAACGATCGGTGACAATCACTATTCCAGTCGCTGATGGGACCTGTTACACCGATTTAACCATGACGTGTCCAGGCAGCTAGAAACTCAGCATCTGTCCGAGACGAAGAATGTATCCAAAGCGAAGCAACACACCGCAAATGCTGGATGAACTTTGCGACTCAAGCATCATTCATGCAACTGAACAAGCATTCAAAGTATCCCGCCGAGACCTTTCTTCAGGACAAAGCGCAGCCCAGTTTATGACGGGTCTCAGAGGGAAAGCAGAGACAGCAGTGTAACCCAATACTGAGTGGCTCCATTAATGGATTAATTCCACAGCGCATGTCATTTCAAAAACCAACGTAAATAGATCTGTGAACCTAAGTTCAGGGAATCAGGCTCGATTTTTGATGAACAGTCAGTGGAATCTGACTGTGACAGGTTCCAGAGGGAGACGTGAAACACCGGAACAGCAGTTCACTCGGGTCAATAATTCCGAAACAGTGAACTTTGCGGTGTTAACTGCTACCAGTCACATCTTTCCGGAGAGGGCCCGCCCGAAGTCCGTGACAGTTCTGAGACCGTCCTACCGAAGCCATTCTAGTCTTACCTTCCTGGAGAGCTGCCTGCCCCTGGCACTGATATAACTCTGGGTAAATTCCGACTAAATGCCTTCCAGTCACCTCTTCCAGGAGGACTTCCTGTCCAAAACGCTGGGGCAGCTCTGGAGAAGATCCCATCACACCTTTCTGTTCAAGGCACTGCTACAACTCTGGACAAGATGCTACTGAAACTTGCCATTCACACCTTCTCAGAGATCTGCCTCTCCCCAGCACTGGGACATCTCTGGACAAGATGCTATTGCAACTTGCTATTCATACCTTCGCAGAGATCTGCCTCTCCCCAGCACTGGGACAACTCTCGCCAATGTGTCATTAAAGGACGATGTACCTACTCTGTAATAACTCAGAAGCAATTAACACTACTGTGCATCTCTCCTAGTCGTGCATTTCTCTGATATGCCTATTCCCAGCACCGGGACAACACTGGAGAAAATTCCATTGAAAACAGGTACAGTGTTCAAGTCCATCCCGTGAGTTGGGACAGAGACAGGGTTTTAGTTTTGTTTGTCACTAAATATGAACATTTAGGATGTTGATTTGACAAGATAGATATCCCCGACGGATACTTGTGCGACGAGCATCAAGTGGGAGCTGGCGAAATGATCAAAGACAGGTTCATGCAGGTTAACATACAGAAATACCAGACATGAGTTGCTCCGCTCACTCACCAGGAACTCCAATTACGGCAATGAACACGTTGAATATTTTATACAGTCTCAAGTAACTATCAAATAAAGCAGACATTTTCTTTGTCCAGTGATGTGTCCCCGTGTGCTAAAGGCGATCTCTCGGAATGAACTGTTGAGGCAACACATGCCTGGGGTTTTTAATAACACTGAGCAACTCCACAGGGACAGAGCGCAACAGATTTAAAAAATAAAGATTTTAAAATTGTTTTCCACCCGATTAGTCAGACAAGCGCATTCCCTGCGGTGACGGAATGTGATTAACTGAGTGAATTAATTGTGAAACTGCTAACAATGGAAACTGTGATGGTACTAAGGGGTGTAAATTGCGAGCGTCATTCTTCCAGCAAAGGGGAACATTGTTTCAAACACCATCAGAGTCAGCTCTCCACCTCACGTTTCCTTGGTGCGACTTTTGTCCATCTGTTGAGCAGATCCGTTGAGAGTAAAACGCCGCTCCACTCTGATTCTTCACGTTGTCCTTCCAGATAACATGACTGCATCCTTCCCTGTCACTCTCCATTATCAGTAACAATCCTCAGTTTGTGTGAAGTGTACCAAGCTTCGTTCTGAGTCAAATAAAAAGCACGTGTGCATGTTCATTACCATTGAGATAAATGTATGGTTTGAGAAAAGAAACACTGCTGCTTTCTATTTGTCTTATTCTTACATAGAACAGAGAATGGTACTGAGAAGGGAAAAGACCCTTCGGCCCACAGTGTCAATACCAGCCAAACGGACCGCTCCATCCTATGCATAATTGGCTACCACCTTCCCTGTCTGACCGTTTGTCAATCTTACAACATTTTTTGCGGACTTCTGGGTTTTCTTACAAGATGCTTTTTGACTGTCTGTGTGAATTAGTTGTACCAGCAAAAGTATGTAAAACTTCAAAGGTATCTTATCAATTACAATGTTCTTCCATTGTAAATGTGTACTTCAAAGGAACCGTTTGTCAGACTCAAAATATTGTTATGTTATGTTAACAATATGTTAACCTAGTTAAAATTGTACTGAATCACCCTTTTGTCGCCATTGTCTCCAGAAGATTAAACCCTTGACGTAGCATGAGTTTGAGACTCTCCAGGAAAATGTCTATTTGTGGTGATGAATCAACACTTACATGTCTACTAACCTTTCCAATGTTCTCAGTGACTGTGTCACAGTCAGTACACATAAAGGCTCGTCTAGGACACACCCCTAAACCGAACACATGACCATCAAAGTCAGCAGTCCAAGCTTTAGTCTCAGTAGTCTATAGTTCTTTGACTATATGTCAAGGAACGCAAAGGAGAGATGGAGAGGAAGATTTTTTAAAATGTCTAGTCGTGCATGTGTGCGTGTCAGGGCGCGTATGTCTGTGCGCCTCTATCCGTACGTGCATATGTGTGTGTGTGTGTGTGTGTGTGTGTGTGTGTGTGTGTGCATGTTGTGCGTGTACATGCGTACGTCTGTGTGTTTCAGTGAATGTCAACTGTGTTAATGCGAGTTTTTGTGTCTGAATGTTTTTCATATGTGTGCGTCCATTTTCCTGGCTGCATGTGACTTTGTATGTTTCTGCTTGTGTGCGTGTGACATATACATGTATGCGTGTGTGCACGTATGTGTGTGTGTGTGTGTGTGTGTGTGTGTGTGTGTGAGAGAGAGAGAGAGAGAGAGAGAGAGAGAGAGAGAGAGAGAGAGAGAGAGAGAGAGAGAGAGAGAGAGAGAGAGAGAGAGAGAGAGAGTGTTTGTGCGCCTATCTATGTCTACCTTGTGTGAGTGTGCGCTGGTCTGTGTGCATGCGTTTTGTGTGTGTGCGTCTCCTGTATGTCTGTGTGTGTTACTGGGTATGTGTTTTTTTTTTCCTGTACATGTCTGTGCATGATTGTGCGTGTCTGTGTCTCTGGTTGAGAGTCTGAGTGTGTTGATATAAGATACCAGCTAGCGGACAGCGTCGGGACGGAGTGGCTACCGAGAATACTTGTCGAGTGTGGAAGAAGGCAGTCAGGACAGCAGAGGGATGTGCATATACTAGTTTGGTGAACTATGCAGCATGCATTGTTTGTAAGGGATGCAGAAATGTCATGGACTTAATTTTGAAGAGGGCAGATCAAGTGTAGAACTACACACACAGAAGCGAATAAACAGCCGAAGTGACAAAGACTGGAAACGGCATCCGGAGGCAGTCTTCGGACGGTGAGCCTCTCAGCCGCATCGACTCTGAGGACAGGTGAGGAGCCGGGGCTCGGTTTCCAGCTCTGCAGTGAGGTCTGGGTTCAGGGGCATAGGGTCCGGGGAGAAGATACCCACTGGGGTAAATCCAGCCCGGCACACCTCCACCTCCCCTACCCTCCCCCTGTCCTGAAGCAAATCCAGACACGTCTGTACCCAGATTAGGCGGTGCTCCGGTCAGCGTCTGTTCTCCATGTTAGGGTGGCTGAAACTAAATCCTGTCTGTCGGTATAAACGGCAATACCCTTTGGCTTTAGAAATGGAGGGATGTCAATGGAGCAGACTGACACGGCCGCTGCCTGGGAATCGCCGCCAGGGGGTGTCTGGAGCTCGGGCTGGGCATGACAGTCAGCGAACCGCTAGTGCTGCGATGCTGAATAGGCGGCAGGCGCTGGGAAACCGGAAACAAAAAAGATCCTGTCAGAATACAAAGTGGCCCATTGAGACCAAAGGCTGCGACTGTTGCCCGTGTTTCTCAGGAGAGCAGTCCGCTCACAACGGAGATCACCAAGGCGGTTCAGAGAAGAGAGGCCCGTGTTTCTCAGGAGAGCAGTCCGCTCACAACGGAAATCACCAAGGCAGTTCAGAGAAGAGAGGCCCGTGTTTCTCAGGAGAGCAGTCCGCTCACAACGGAAATCACCAAGGCGGTTCAGAGAAGAGAGGCCCGTGTTTCTCAGGAGAGCAGTCCTCTCACAACGGAGATCACCAAGGCAGTTCAGAGAAGAGAGGTCCGTGTTTCTCAGGGGAGCAGTCCACTCACAACGGAGATCACCAAGGCGGTTCAGAGAAGGGAGACACACATGATATGGTCATTAGAAGTAAACACGTTTATAATGCGTGTATACTATTGAGTAATGGAACTTGAGATTCATATAACAGGAGGCAGGGACAAACTTAACATAAGAAACATAAGAAACAGGAGCAGGAGTAGGCCATCCGGCCCATCGAGCCTGTCCTGCCATTCAATAAGATCATGGCTGATCTGTCTGCAAACTCAGCTCCATCTACCTGCCTTTTCCCCAGAACCCTTAATTCCCTTACTCTGTAAAAACCTATCTAACCTTAACTTAAACATATTTAGTGAAGAAGCCTCAACTGCTTCCCTGGGCAGAGAATTCCATAGATTCACCACTCTCTGGAAAACAACAGTTTCTCCTCATCTGCGTCCTAAACCTTTTCCCCTGAATCTTGAGACAATATCCCCTATTTCTAGGCTATGGAAACAACTTTCCTACTTCTTATCTATCCCTTTCTAAATTTTGTTTGTTTCTATAAGATCCCCTCTCATTCTTCTGAACTCCAGAGAGTACAGTTCCAGGCGACTCAATCGCTCCTCATAGGTTAACCCCTTCATCCCTGCAATCAACCTGGTGAACCTCCTCTGCAGGCCTCCAAAGCCAGTATATCCTTCGTCAAGTATGGACACCAAATCTGCACACAGTACTCCAGGCGCGGCCTCACCAGTACCCTGTATAGTTGCAGCATGTTCTTCCTGCTCCTGAATTCAATCCCTCGAGCTATGAAGATCAACATTCCGTTTGTCTTCTTAATAAACTGCAGTAACTTCAAGGCAACTTTTTGCTATTCATGAACAAGCACTCCAAAGTCCCTCTGCACAAAAGTATGGGGGAATATTTCACCATTTAAATAATAATCTGCTTTTCGATTATTCCTTCTATAGATGGTGACTGAGGACAGAGGCTTGTTGAGGAGGAGAGTGAGCGGGAGAACATCCGGAGATGAGCAAGTCAGACAAGGTAACGGGAAAGTGACAATGATATGGTTAAGAGTATAAGCAATCTTTGCAAGTGAGGGGTTTCTGTGGAGATGCAGAATCCCTAGAAGTGAAGGAAAGAGGGCACAGTAACAGGTGGAAGCAGCTGTGGGAAGACATGGTTTGTCAGGTCTGACGAAGAGCTGAATGTACCATAACCTTCAGACTGAATCAGAAAACCATTCTGAGGGTATTTGAAATGTCATAATCGGTGAGATGTGATCACATGTGCAGAGGGCAGGGGTTGTATCTCCATCAGACCCTCAGTAAGATGGTTCAAGTTACAATGTGCAGGGATGAAAACACAGTGTTTGGCGCCGGATTTCATCAGCGATTCTGAAACAGTGAGAGGGTTAGCTTTGGCGTAATGGAAGCAAGATTAATTAAAGAAGACAATGGAACTTCATCAACTGCCATTGGTTTAGCAGAACTGACCAATTTATTCTATTAATAATTAATTCATCATATTCTGATTTGTAATTTCCACAGTCAGTGCTTTTCTGCTAATGACTGAGTCCAGAAATTTACAGAATGGGAGAAGTGGCTGCCCAGTGACTGTTCCTGTGATCAAAGTCGCTTGGACGCCCCACCACTGAGCCGGCATTGTCTTCCCATTCTTTTTCACTCAGTCTGCCACTCAACAAATTCATTGTCTACAAGACATCACAGAACTCACAGAGAAGAGAACCCCGTCAGAGGATTCCCCGCTCTTCCTCAGCCTGGTGATGGGCAAAGGCGCGCAGTCCCAGGGAGCTATATGGGAATCCTTTGTGAAAATGAGGAATGGGTAGGACAAAATGCTGAAAGAAGTTTTGGTGCTTGGTATGGTAAAGCAAGACTCTAAATTGGAAATCACTTTGAAATATTGTGGGCTTAACAATGTTGTAAAGCATAGACAGAGAACATAGACAGAACATAGATGTAGAACATAGACATAGAACATAGACATAGAGCAAAGACATAGAACATAGACAGAACATAGACGTAGAACATAGACGTAGAACATGGACAGAGAACATAGACATAGAACATAGACGTAGAACATAGACAGAACATAGACGTAGAACATAGACGTAGAACATAGATAGAACATGGACATAGACCATAGAATGTAGAGCACAGGAACAGAGTCTTCGACACAAAATGTTGTGCTGAACCAAATAAATTAGTAACCAATGGCTACTAAACTGATCCCTTATACCTACATAATGTCCATATCCCTCCCGTCTCTTCAGAATCATCTGTCTATCTAAGCACTTCTTAAAAGTCTCTGATGTATCTGCCTCTACCACCGCCACAGATACGCATTCCCGCCACCCAACACTCTTTGTGAAAGAACTTGCCTGGCAAATTTCCTTTGAGCTGATCTGCTCTCACAGTAAATGCATGGCCTCTGGTGTTAGATACTGTATTTCAACACCGGGAAAATGATACTGTGTGTCCAATCTACCTATGCCTCCTATAATCTTATAAACCCCTATCAGATCTACCCTCAGCCTCCGCCTCTCCCCAGTTAATAACAAGTTTGGCCAACCACTCATTATATCACGTGCCCTCTAATCCAGTCGATGCCCTGGTGATCCTCTTCTGCACCCTCTCCAGATCCTTATCGTGTACACACACACACACACACACACACACACACACACACACACACACACACACACACACACACGCACACACACGCACACACACGCACACACACACACACACACACACACACACACACACACACACACACACACACACACACACACACACACACACACACACACACACACACACACACATAATAGGGTTAACACAGTTGTATACAATTCTCCAGATGAGGCCTCGCTAGAGTTTTATAAAGCTGCAACATAACCTCCTGACTTTTGGATTCAATGCTTCAACTAGGTGTCATTGTACACCAGTCATTGAAGGTGGGCATGCAGGTACAACAGGTGGTGAAAAAGGCAAATGGTATGTTGACATTCACAGCAAGAGGATTCGAGTACAGGAGCATGGATGTTATACTGCAGTTGTACGAGGCCTTGGTGAGACCGCACCTAGAGTATTGTGTGCAGTTTTGGTCCCCTAATCTAAGGAAAGACATTCTTGCCATAGAGGGAGTACAAAGAAGGTTCACCAGATTGATTCCTGGGATGGCAGGACTTCCATATTAAGAAAGGCTGGATCGACTAGGCTTATACTGGCTGGAATTTAGAAGATTGAGGGGGAATCTTATTGAAACGTATAACATTCTAAAGGGATTGGAATGGCTAGATGCAGGAAGATTGTTTCCGATGTTGGGGGAGTCCAGAACGAGGGGTCACAGTTTAAGGATAAAGCGGAGGCCTTTTAGATCCGAGATGAGGAGAAACCTCTTCACACAGAGAGTGGTGAATCTGTGGAATTCTCTGCCACAGGAAACAGTTGAGGACGGTTCATTGGCTATATTTAAGAGGGAGTTAGATATGGCCCTTGTGGCTAAAGGGATCGGGGATATGGAGAGAAAGCAGGTACAGGGTTCTGAGTTGGATGATCCGCCATGATCATACTGAATGGCGGTGCAGGCTCGAAGCGCCCAATGGCCTACTCCTGCACCTATTGTCTATGTTTCTAGGTCTATGTTTCTAACTAATAAGGGAAAACGTGCCATTTGCCATCTCAACCACCCAATAATCCTGCAGAGACACTTTTAGGGCGCTGTGAGCTTTGACCCCAAGATCGTTATGCTCATTAACACTGTTCAGGGTTTTGCATTTAACAATGTACTTCCTCTCTACATTTGACCTACCAAGTTGCAACACCTCACATTTGGCATGGTTAAACTCCATCTGCCATTTCTCCGCCCATATCTGCAAATGATTGACAGGGTATCCCAGTGTTTTCCTTGCTAGTCTTCTGTGCTGTTCACTCCACCAGCGTTAAACCAGCCGTCTGCGTCTTCACCACGTCATTTAAGACAAACTGCAGAGACCCCGGTAGAGATCCCTGCGGAACACCATTCATCTCAGACCGCCACCGAGAGGATTATAGCACAGTGTAGGCCCTTATAGACTGTAAGACGATACCATGAGAAGAATGAATCCATTCGGCCTCCAGAGTTGTTCCGTCACCCTCCTTCCTCTTCTTCTTCCTCTTCCTCCATTCAAATTGTACTCATCTGCAACCCATCTTCAATGATTCTTCTTTTCCAGGGGAAGAACATCTTAGTGATTTCCTTTGACGTTTCATTGGCTCTGTTTCGAACAGGATTGCGTTGATATCTCCATGCCCAACTCTCCTCCTTTTGCAGCCTGGCTTAGAACCGTGCATGGCGGACTTCCCTTCAATCATGGCCGATCTTAATATGCGTCTCCATCTCATTTCCATGTGTTCCCCCTATAACCATTAGCCAGATGACTAATCAAGCACATACCAATCACCGCTTTCAATGGACCCAAAGACTTGGCTCCCATAACCGTTTCTGGCAATGGATTTCTCAAATCCATCACCTTCCGGCTAATGACACTCTTCCTCATTTCAGTCCCAAACTCCGTCCTTGAATTCTGAGGCTGCGACCTCTGTTACTCGAGTGCAACTATCGAAACGTGCTCCACGTCCACTCTATGTAGGCCTTTCAAGAGTCGATATGTTTCATTGAGATTAACCCCCTCCCCATTTACACTGTACTAAACTCGAATGAATACATTCCTAGAGCCATAAAACACTCATTGTATGGTAACCTTTTTATTCCCGGGAACATTCCTGGTGAAGCTCCTTCAGACCTCATCCAATGCCACAGATCATTTCTCACATAACAGCCCGAGAACAGCACGCAATAATCCAAGTACATGACTTATCTTATAGAAAACTGCTATGCAGCAGAACGGTGGAACAGCCGAATGGCCTTCTTCCGCGCTGCACCTTTGCCGCGATCCAGTTGATAAGAATCTATTCTGTGTAAGGGAAGAGAAGTTGAAGGTACATTTTATGAAGACTTTGGTTGTCATTGCCGAGTGTGTTGTCAATCACTTTCAAAGCTCAGATTCCAGCATTCTCAGACTGTGGGGAAGCAGACTGAAGCGCCCCTGCACTAAGACAGCCAGTAGAATGTGCTGATCAACGTTACAGTGGCTGGGATGTTCTCAGAGCCGGTGACTATCTCTGCACAGGGGGATTTCAACGTTGTCGTTCATGTTCAGACCATCGCTGTGATGAGGACTGAAGCCGAGTGGTCCCGGTCGTATCGGCACTGGGGCGTTTCAGGTCATCTGTTGCTGATAACACAGCTGAAGACGCCTTCAAACCCGTCGCTGCCAATTCAAATCGGAGAATCTTTGTTTTTCATCAGTCAGATTATTTTGGTCATGTTCGTTCCACTAGGGCAAGGTATATATTACTGACAAGAAGCCAGTACTGTATCTGTATTGAGGTAGTTAGATGGAAGAAATTCTTGTCCACGCCCGCATTTGGTTCGTTCCCATTAACTTTATTCTGCCCAGAGTCGTTTCTTGACTTCACGTGTTTTAAATGCAAATGAAAGGATCGGGATAAAACTGGAAAATGGGTTGAAATGGGGAAGACGGAATTTAATGCAGACGAAAACGACGATTTTCAGTTAGGTAGGAGCAAGTAGGCTAGGTCTTACACAGTCAACGGTAGGGTGTTGAGAAGTGTAGTAGAACAAAGAGACCTGGGGATACAGGTGCATAATGCGAGAAAGTGTGTCACAGGTAAATGGAGTCAGACATTTTTTTTTTGGCACATTGGTCTCCCTCAATCAAAATACTGAGTGCAAGAGATGGGATATTATGTTTTAAAGAGTACAGTGAAAATTCAGAAGGATAATACAGGCTCCGGAGGACCCGAGTATCAAGGGAAGATTGAATAGGTTCGGACTGTAGTGCTTCGAGCGAACAAGATTGAGAACAGTAAATAAAAACACAAAATGCTGGCAGAACTCAGCAGGCCAGACAGCATCTATGGGAGGAGGTAGTGACGACGTTTTGGGCCGAAACCCTTCATCAGGAGTGAAGAAACATGGGATGGTCGAGGGGGGATAAGAAGTGGGGGGAGGGATGAAGTAGAGAGCTGGGAAGTGATAGGCTGAAGGGAAACGGGGAAGGGGGTAGGTGGAGAATTATGGGAAATTAAAGAGAAAGAAAGGTAGGGCTGGGGGGAGATTATAGTGAGGGGGTAAAAAAGAGAGAGAAAGAGAACCAGACTAAAATTGTAGATAGGGATGGGGTAAGGGGGGGGGCAGGGGTATCAACGGAGGTCTGTGAGTTGAATGTTCATGCCGGCAGGTAGGAGGCTACCTGGGTGGGAGATAAGGTATTGCTCCATCGACCTGCGTGTGGCCTCATCTTGACGGTAGAGGAGGCCATGGACAGACATATCGGAGTGGGAGTGGTCAGTGGAATTGAAGTGTGTGGCCACAGGGAGGTCCCGCCACTGCTGGAGGACTGAGCGCTGGTGTTCGGCGAAACGGTCTCCCAGTCTGCGGCGGGTCTCCCCAATGTATAAATGGCCACATCGGGAGCACCAGATACAGTATATCACCCCAGTTGACTCGCAGGTGAAGTGGTGCCTCACCTGAAAGTACTGTCTGGGGCCGGGGATGGTGGTGAGGGAAGATGTGTGGGGGCAGGTGTAGCACTTCTTCCGTTTGCAGGGATGAGTGCCCGGAGGGAGGTCGGTGGGGAGGGATGGGGGGAATGAATGGTCAAGGGAGTCGCGTAGGGAGCGATCCCTGCGGAAAGCCGAGAGTGGGGGGGAGGGGAAGATGTGTCTTGTGGTGGGATCCCGCAGGAGGTGGTGAAAGTTACGGAGGATTATACGTTGGATCTGTAGGCTGGTAGGGTGATAGGTGAGGACCAGGGGGACTCTATCCCTGGTGGGCTGGCGGGGGGATGGGGGTGAGGGCAGAGGTGCGTGAAATACGGGAGATGCGATGGAGGGCAGAGTTGATAGTGGACGAAGGGAAGCACCTTTCTTTAAAAAGGGAAGACATCGCCTTTATCCTAGAATGAAAGGCCTCATCCTGAGAGCAGATGCGGCGGAGGCGAAGGAATCGAGAGAAACGGATAGCATTTTTGCAGGAGACAGGGTGGGAGGAGGAATAGTCCAGGTAGCTGTGAGAGTCTGTAGGTTTGTAGTTGACATAGGCTGGATAGGCTGTGGCCACACACTTCAATTCCACAGACCACTCCCACTCCGATATCTGTCCATGGCCTCCTCCACCGTCAAGATGAGGCCACACGCAGGTTAATGGAGCAGCACCTTATCTCCCACCTAGGTAGCTTCCTACCTGCCGGCATGAACGTTCAACTCACAGACCCCCGTTGATACCCCTAGCCCATTTCCCTTCAGCCTATCACTTCCCAGCTCTTTACTTCATCCCTCCCCCCCCCCTTCTTATCCCGCCTCGCATCCCATGTTACTTCACTCCTGATGAAGGGTTTCGGCCCGAAACGTCGTCACTACCTCCTCCCATAGATGTTGTCTGGCCTGCTGAGTTCTGCCAGCATTTTGTGTTTCTATTTATTTGCAGCATCTGCAGATTCACTCGTGTTGTCTGAAGATTGAGAGGGCATTTGATGGGGCCATACTTGACTATGAGTGATCTAGATAGGGTAAATATAAGCAGGCTTTTTCTACTGAGGTTTGGTGGGACTACAACCAGAGGCATGGGTTAAAGGTGAAAGGTGAAAAGTTTCAGGGGCTCATCAGGGAAAACCTCTTCACTCGGAGGGTCGTGAGAGTGTGGCCGAGCTGCGAGCAGAGGTGTTGTACTCGAACTGGATTTCAATGAGGTTTGTTAAGTGCACAGTTGATCGGGCTATGGAGGGTTTTGCTCACGGTGCAGGTCTGTAGGAGTAGACAATCAAGTGCGAGAGGTCCTGTTCCGAGAACTTGGCACAGTGTTATAGGCATATAACTGTGACAGCGCTATCTTCCTCACATATGGACACTGGTAAACGCAGCCCATCTTCCGCCCACATTGCCCATTGATTCATTGCTTCAGATTGCTCATTGTTTCTTGTTTCATTACTTCAGATAAATCTTTGGTGCGATATTCTCATTTTTCGGAAAGCAATTTGCCACTCTCACTTTCTCTTTCTCTCTATCTCTCTCTTTATCTCAATGGCTCTCTGTGTCTCTTTCTCTCTCGCACACGCGCGCGCGCACACACACACACACACACACACACACGATCCTCTATCTTCCTTCGTCTATCGTCTTGCTGTCCTCATCCCTGCTGTTTTTAACGTCCCGGAGATGCCGGGTCCATAGGAGAATCGACCAGGGAATACCCAGGAGATCAGGCGATGAATGTAGGGAGCCGGAGCCCGGAATGGCGACACTGTGGTTATGCTCAGGCCGTGGCTTTATTAATGACCTGAAACACCGAGATGACCGGATATTTCACCGCGCTGATCACCTGCTCCCTGAATTTCGACTGAGTCACTGAGTAAATAAATGTGTTCGTGCAGCAGCTGAAATTCCTCAGCAAATACCCGACGTAGTGAAAGATCCATTCAGAATCATTGAAATCGAATACTTCTGCTGTGACCTGATAATATATGACGTTAACAACCATTGTCATCCACAGGAGGATGAAGCTGCCGGAGAGGGTGAAGAGTAAAATCACAGACCTCCTCCGGCTCTCCATCTCCGGGTCCCTGCGGTTCTCCCCCTTGCTCTGACCCTTCAGCCCCTTACGGACCCGACTGGCCACTAAAATGTGCCTGACTGTCAGAGCATTGAGCAGCAGAATCACAGTGAAAGGGAGGAACGGAGTCAAAACTGTATCGAGCCAATCATATCCTACCCACCCCAGGTCAGTGAAATAATTGTCTATAGGTTTGCAGAGCCATGGTATATTGTCGATGATCACTAAGGGTTCTTGGGCGAAGTAGCGGGCAAGGTTTTTCAGACACGACAGTACGCAGGTTATCGTTAGAATCACAGCCGCAGTTTTCCCGGTGCAATATTTTGTTTTCAGATTCCGGCAGCAAATGGCGACAAACCGATCGAAGGTGAAAGTGACGGTGAACCAGACAGAACAGTCTGTGGCTGTGTACCTCAGTACCTCGATAGTCTTACAAGCGGGGGTAACGCTCACAAAGCTCCACAGAAAGTAATAGTATTTGATAGGAACAAAAATCACCTCGGTGACAATGGTCGATAGATCCGCCGCTGCCATGGCCACCAGGTAGCGAGTGGTGCAGGTAGAGAGGCCGCACTTTCCCCGGGACAGGATCACAATCGCCACGAAATTCACTGGTAAGAGATAGAGAGAGGAGTACACACACTGGACATACCGAACATATCTTCAGGGAGTTAACACGGGATCGGGTTTCAGCTAAAGATCAGCAGTGCTGGAGCCGGTGAACGGCTGCTAATGCAACGTCTGACACGGGTCGCACTGTCACTGACCTGCCGTTTTCAGTGTGCAGATAAGATGATGTGTGGGGGATCATCAGGGATAAAAATAAACCGCATGGGCAACAACGATCGGCGCTAATCCCATTCCAGTCACTGGTGGAACCGGTTTCACTGATTTAACCGTGACTGACCAGGCATCTGGAAACTCAACATCTGACGGGGCCGAGGAGCGATCCACGTCCAAAGGGAACCAAAGCAGGTAAAATGCTGGAGGATCTCGGCAGATCAGGCAGCATCCATGGAGATTAACAAAACGTTTCGGGTCGAGACCTTTCTCCAGGTCGAAGCTGTGCTCCATTTTCCGACGGGTCTCAAAGGGATAGCAGGTACAATTCAGTAACCAAAGGTTGAGTTGCCCCGTTCATTGATTAATTCGATAGGGCAGTTCAATTCGACACACACGCTAGCAGAGCCGTGAACACTGGTTCAGGTGATCAGACACAATTATTGACCAACAGGCAGTAGAATCAGACAGTGACAAACTCCACAGGATGACGTGAAATACTGCACGCGACCAGAGTTTCACTCAGGAGCATTGAATTTCACAATGTATTTCCCTCAGATTCAACCTTTACTGGAGAGTTGCTTGACCCCAGCATTGGGGCACCTTTGGACAAGGGAACATTAAAACCGTCCAAATCACAGCCTCCCGGAGAGCGTTCTGTCCCCAGCCCTGGAAAAACTCTGAACAGCTCTGTTATTAATATCCTCCCAGTCACACATTCTCGAGAGCCGCCTGTCTCCGGCACTGGTACCACTCTGGACAAGGTGCCATTAACGGATCAGGAGTTCGCTCTGATCAGTAACTCAGAAAGGGTCAACATCACAATGCACTGTATAACTCTCCCAGTCACACTTTCCCGGACAGCTGCCTGTCCCCGGCACTGGTACCGCTCTGGACAAGGTGCCATTAACGGATCAGGAGTTCGCTCTGATCAGTAACTCAGAAAGGGTCAACATCACAATGCACTGTATAACTCTCAGTCACACTTTCCCAGACAGCTGCCTGTCCCCGGCACTGGTACCGCTCTGGACAAGGTGTCATTAAAGGCAAAAACAGCGTTCGAGTCGATCCCGTAAATCAGAGGAGAGACAGAGGTTTAGTTTCGTTCGTCGTTAAGTATACAAAATCAGAATATTCAATTGACAGGATCGACATCACTGAGGGATATTTGCGCAACGATTATCAAGTTGGAAACTTGTCAAATGATAATTAACAGTTTCACACCGGTAAACACACAGAACTACCGAACATGAGTTGCTCTGCTCACGCACCGGGAACTCCAATGACGGCAATGAACACGTACAATATTTTCTCCACACTCCAGAGGCTATCCAACACTGCCGACATATTCGGTGATGTGTCTCCGTATGCTACAGGCGATACCTCCCAAAGAAATGTTGAGGCAGCACATGCCTGGCGTTTTAATACAATTTAGCGCTCCGCAGGGACAGACTTCAACCTGTATAAAAATAATTTTCAATTAATTACAATCCGATTACATCAGACAAGTGCAATCCTCGCGGCGCACCATTCTGTTTAATTTCGTGAACTAATTGTGAAAATGAGAACAATGGAAATTCTGAGGGTACTAAGCGGTGTAAATGGCAAGCAGCATTTTTCCACGAAAGGGGATATTTCTTCAAGCACCATCAAACCCAACTCTCCACATAATGATGTATCAGTGCGGCTTTTGTCCATCGGTTGAGGAGACGTGCTGAGAGTAAAGCGGCTACTCCACTCGGTTTCTCCCCCAATTGTAACCACAGCTCATCCCATTGTAGCTTTATCTCCAACGCCCGATTACCAGCAACCATCCTCAGCTTGCTTCCCTGAAGTGTACCGAACTTTGCCTTGGTTCAAAACATGTCTACGCTCATCACCACTGAGAGAAACGTGTACTCGGAAAGTAAACGTTAGGGACGTCTATCGTCTTACTTCTACACAGAACAGAGACAGGTAAAGCACAGGAACAAACCCTTCGGCCCACAGTCTCTGTGCCAACCATGACGTCATATTAATTGGATCTCACCTACCTACGCATGACCAGTTCGCTACATTCTCTGACTGTGAATGTCTCAACCTTCTCAGCAGTTGTCTCGGAAGCTTTTTAACCATATATCAGAATTAGATGGATCTAACAAAAGAGTCTGAACTTTCAAAGGTGTCTTATCATGTACAATGTGCTTTTGCTATAAATATGTACGTCAAAGGACCCTTTTTTTCAGACACAAAATATTGAAGTAAATTATGCCAAAGTTGCTTGTGAACATTTATTGAATCGCCTACTGTTAACATTGTCTCCTAGAGCATATACTCGGCGTACTTTCAGTTTCAGAGTCTCTGCCGGGAATAGATCCAAGAAAATGTTTATTCATGTTGATGAATAAACACTTTCATATCCTCTCCGATCTTTTCAGTGCCTTCCTCACAATGTCTGTTTTTGAGCAAGTGTGTGCTTTTCTGTATCTATGGATGTTGTGTCCGAGTGTTCCTGTAGCTGTGCGTGCGTGTGTGTACGGAGTCTGTTTGTTTATATACCTGTACGTGACCATGTATGATGTGTGTGTTGTGTGACTCTGTTTGGAGGCGCGTCTGTGTCTGTCTCTGTCTGTATGTGTTTGTGTAAGAGACCAGCTAGCACATAGCGCTCCGTCATTGTCAAGACGGCGTGGCTACAGAAAACACTTAGCTTTCGTGGAAGGGCGCATTCAGGACTCCAGAGAGATGTGTCCATACTGGTTCGGGAAACTATACAGTACTGCATTGTTCGTGAGGGATACAGCGATATCACGGGCTTACTTCTCAAGAAGGAGTTCGGACAGTCTCTACTAATACATTTGATGGAAGGTAAGAGTTCACCTATAAGGAACGGGTGATGGCTGACTTCAGAAAAGTGAGGAAATCACTGTGAAACTTGTCGAATACTGGAAAACGCAGGACCCAGCGGGGATCTGCAGAGGAAGAGGTGAAACTGCATTTATGTTTGTGTGGGTGTGTTTCTAGCAGTGTTTCTATGTGGGTGTGGGTGTCTATATGCTGCTGTACATGTGTTTGTCTTTTTGTGTTTGCATTTTTTTTGTGTCTGTGTGTTTCTGTCTCTATATTTCTTTGTGTCTATCTATACGTGTTAGTGTGTGTGACCGTGTTTCGGTGCCTGTGTCTGGTCTGTGTCTGTGATAGTGTGTGTGTGTGTGTGTGTGTGTGTGTGTGTGTGTGTGTGTGTGTGTGTGTGTGTGTGTGTGTGTGTGTGTGTGTGTGTGTGTGTGTGTGTGTGTGTGTGTGTGCCGGGCTTGACTTATAATTGCAGAATCTTTACATCGCTTCATACCCTCACTCTATCCTCTCTGCTCTTCTGTAAATATATTGTGGATAATCAATATACGTTCTATGTTCTAAGTTTCTCTATGTTTCTATGTTCTAAGTGAGCGGTAACTCGTTGCGAAATACATGATGCTATAATTTTATATACAGTTTGTAAATAAATAATAGGACTATATGTAGATGGATCTTTTGAGATTTCCCCTTTAGGTAACAGGTCTGTTTTACATTCTGTCGAAAATTCACGTAATTTTTCACGATTTTTGAGAAACCTGTCGACATGTATTGGTATGCACGGATGAAGGCAAACTATTTTTATAGCGATAATTTTGAATATTATTACTTCCAGTACTTATCTCTGCTGAGGCTATTGTCAATCTGGTGCGTCAAACTTAATTTCAGTGTCCTATTTGAAACTTTTTATTTTTTTTTCCTGGCCTGATAATTCTGTTTTCGTGGCTTTGTGTATTTCATGAATCTAACTAGTCAGGCTTTGTAAGCACTGAACTTTGATTTTAGTCAACCTGTAAACTTTACAGTACGATTGTTAGGCTGCTCGCATCTTGTATTTCCTCAGTATTGCTGATATTTCAGTAGCTTTTCTCTTAATCATCTTGCTCTGGTTATCCTTTTTATATCAATTAGTCGCACTACTTCTGCTCTTAAGATTATAATTTTGTTTCTTAATCTCTAGTTCCATTTTGGTGTTCTGCTGTCATCATTCAGCGTTGAGTTTCAAATAAGGAGTTCCTCTATTTTGTCGTTAAAGTAATTGTGTGTTTCTTCAAATGTTTCAAGTTTTCCGAAACGATGTGGTCATGTAATGTTGTAGAAAGTATTAACATTTTTTGCAAGTTTTCATGATGTATTTTGCTTGGGAATGTAGGGTCTTTTAGCTGGGTCAACGTCCATATATTCTGAATATATGCTGCTGTACATGTGTTTGTCTTTTTGTGTTTGTATTTTTTTGTGTCTGTGTGTTTCTGTCTTTATATTTCTTTGTGTCTATCTATACGTGTTAGTGTGTGTGACCGTGTTTCGGTGCCTGTGTCTGTGTCTGTGATAGTGTGTGTGTGTGTGTGTGTGTGTGTGTGTGTGTGTGTGTGTGTGTGTGTGTGTGTGTGTGTGTGTGTGTGTTTATGTGTGTGTGTGTGTGTGTGTGTGTGTGTGTGTGTGTGTGTGTGTGTGTATGTGTGTTTATGTGTGTGTATACGTGTCTCTCTGTGCGTGTGTGTGTGTGTGCCGGGCTTGACTTATAATTGCGGAATCTTTACATCGCTTCATACCCTCACTCTATCCTCTCTGCTCTTCTGTAAATATATTGTGGATAACCAATATACGTTCTATGTTCTAAGTTTCTCTATGTTTCTATGTTCTAAGTGAGTGGTAACTAGACAGATACATAGATAGATAGATAGATAGATAGATAGATAGATAGATAGATAGATAAATAGATAGATAGATAGATAGATAGATAGATAGATAGATAGATAGATAGATAGATAGATAGATAGATAGATAGATAGATAGATAGATAGATACTTTATTCATCCCCATGGGGAAATTCAACATTTTTTCCAATGTCCCATACACTTATTGTAGCAAAGCTAATTACATACAATACTTAACTCAGTAAAAATATGATATGCATCTAAAATCACCCTCTCAAA